>NC_080572.1:112243538-112547149 GCF_030247185.1 Malaya genurostris
AGTGCTTATCTATAAGCGGTGTTGTGATAAAGTTAACATTGTTTAAGATGAAAAAGATTTGGTGACAAATTAGAAAATGTTAATGAATGATCATCTCGTAATCTTTCAGCGTATGCGCAAAAATTTTATGCTTCAAATTCGATCATTGATTTACTTCCAGCAGACTGTTTTACTTCCAGGTGTTTGATACCGATGATGATGTTCATGCATTAGCAATAAAACGCTTTTTGACATGATACATTCATTTATAAAAGTAACAGGAGCGAAGGGTTTCAAACACACAGAACGCGCTGCAATTGTATGGTGCGTTTCAATTGCCGTCGCAAAATTCCAATTCCCAGCGGTTGATACACCCAAGCTCATATAAATTGACTAAAATTATCAGTGCATAACTTTAGTTCAACCGTTTGAAGGCATCATCTTCCAATACTCATTTTAGGTAAATTTAAAAATTTCGCTAATTTACTCGCCCCTCCAGGCACTTTTGTTGATTAAAAACGTTTTTCTACATCAATCATTTCCGATCGAATCAGAAGTATTTTTCTAGAATTTAGATCTTTACTGATCTCGGCTTGACATGATCATGATCATACAAAAATCTAAATCACTTAGAGATCAGATCAGTTCTGATTTCGTAATGATAATTTATTCCTTGGTTAAGATCACTTGAAATCAGCAGTGATCGGTGGTTTTCCCAGCCCTAATGATATTACATGTCAATATAAAATACTGTTTATATTTTAACAACGATGTTTATTTCATGAATCTCAACATACCGAACTTATTTCAAATAGATCATGACGTGTATCAGTAAGTATATTTTGATTATTTTCGCAAATCAATAACATTGTTCGAGTTGATTCAACTATTTGCAATGTCTACAACAAATAAAACCGATTTATTTTTCAACTAACAGAATTTTGTGTCAATAACAACACCAGTTATTTCAACTAAAATATTTGTTGAAATTGGAAGGTATGTGTACTCACTAATTGACAGCATTTTTTTCAAACAGTTTAATTAGTTGTTTCAACCATCGTTTCTGCTAATCGAAAAACAAAAATGACAGTTTAGTTAAAACAACAATCGATTAGTTGTACCAAATTTTAACCAATCGAATTCAGAAAATCAACTAATATTCTGGTTGAAATGGGATCGCGGGTGGTTCCGTTTATATCGATATTAAACACGGTTGCGAATTTTGCACTGCGAAAATTGCACAAAGCTTATTATTATTATTATATCGTTTATTTATCCCCGGTTTAGCACAAAGCTAATCAAATCATCATAGATTAGCACTACACTGATGGTTTTAATTTCCGATAAGCAAAGAAACAATCTTTATAGTTCTTCAGATAACATTTAAAGCCATTAGAAGGGGTGATTTTGCATAATGTTCGCCATTGATGTCAATTTTTCGTTGTATTTTGCTCCAATGCAAACGATCAGCAGCAGGATGATGCAAGCGGTCTTCTTTGAAGCAGCAGGATTTTCAACCAAAGTTTACCTTTCATTCTCGTCCAGTAGATAATCGGAACTGATATGTGCCAAGGTAAGCAAGCGTAGTGAATTGAACTCTTTATTTCCAAAACTATTGATGTGGCAGTATTTTTATTCTGAAATTCTCCTATATTCGGAAAATCACCAGTACGAAACTTTGTTGTAGGATTTGTCATTTTTCGACTGTAACCATTTGAACAAAATCGGTTGAAAAGCTTGACCCTTTCAAAAGACAGTCTAGATTAGTTTTGGAAAAACAACCAACTGCCAACATTTGTTTGAATAAACACGAAATTCGTTAATTCATGCAACATAATTAGTTTCAATGTAGCATAAGGAAGGACTAGTTTTAATTGATTATTATTGTAATGAACACACCGAAACCTCCATTTAGAAATCAAACGAGGGTTCGTAAATCGAGGTAGTTCGTAAAAAAGGTTGACGGGTTTGGATAATGCATGTGGAAACTCCTCATCATATGGCTATTTTCGGAATGAATGTGAAGAGTAGGAAAAAGAAAATTATATTTGGGGTTGTTTCAAAATCCAAGATGGCGACTTCCGGTTTATTGATATTCTCTGAAAATCCCTATAAAATGAGGTGGTTCTGAATTCCAAGATGTCGGCTTCCGGTTTATTGATTTCCTTTGAAAACCCTTACAATATTAGTGTTTTTGAAACGGAGTTGATGAATACGTACCGGAAAACAATCTTAAGGGTCGTTTCAAAACCCAAGATGGCAACATCCGGTTTATTGTTATTTCTTGAAAACTTTTCCAATAAGGATATTTTCGAAACGAATTTGATGTGTTGATTCCGAAATTGATATTTGAGGTCGATCCGAAATCCAAGATGACAACTTCCGGTTTACTGAATTTTCTTGAAAACCCTTATGATATGGGTAAGTGTTGATGTGGAACACATCTTTATTTGCTATATAGGGGTGCAAATCAGATACTCAAGGAAAAATACACGTAGAAATGTGGTCATGTTTTAAACACTTACAGCTCAGTAGATTTTGTATCAATTATTAATATTATTTCATTATTTGATTGAAAATATTCCTAAGTTTCGATTTGAATATATCAAGCCACATATTTTCAATTATAAATGATTGACATTTTGATTAGTAGCGAGCAGTGTCCTGTTTTGTCTGCTAAAAATCTCCGGCATACCGGATTTCCCTGCCATAGTCGACGGTTTTGAAGGAGTAAGCGAATGTATCAAAGGGAAAGCATCGCTCTGATTGGTCAATCGATGCAAAAGCGAAACTGTTGGAAGCACGCGAAGCTATAAATTTAAGCAAAATTATAGCTAACGTTTCAGTTTTATGGGTATCATGCTAGAGGTAGATTGTTGCTAGACAGCAAGACAAAAAGTGCCATAAAATGATTTGAAGCTTTAATTGGAATGCTCTGATCTTGTGTCATGCAAGCTCGGATGAAATGCCATGTTATGTCGTTTCGCCTGAGAAATTGACAATTACCCCAGTGTAAATTTTGAGTGCTTAAGATTAATTTCTAATTTATAAAAGGTGAACTCAATTGATAATAAGAAAAAGTTTATCGCTTCAACCGAAATCGCAGAAAGGTAGAGAAAATTTAAGCTATAAAAATAACTGCTTGCATACAAAACTTCAACACAATCTTGGCGAAGAGAAGCATAAATCTGTATAAAATGTTCAAAACGACGAATGTAACAATGAGAGATTCTCTTTGTTTACTTTCTCTTTCGATTATTACGAAATATTCCTGCTTATTTCGGTAAATTTTTCAGTGCAGTTCGAAAGATGATAGGTTTAGTTAATATTATCAGTAAATAATTGGAGAGAAGGATTGCTAAGAGTACCGTAATAATCGAAAAAGAAAGTGAACAAAGAGAATCTCTCATTGTTACATTCGTCGATTTGAACATTTTGTACAGAAATATCGAAATCCGTATCGCAAGCATGTACAAAGATATAATTGCATACCTTTGGGATATTGATGTAAACACAAAACAAATGCAAATCAAGACAAATAGAGTCCATATTTTGGGTTCGCGTGTTTGATGTTGGTTCCTAATAAAGATCAATCTAAGCAGACTCTCGTGTAGTTGCGTATTCAAAAGTGTGACGATTGATTAAACTGTTTGATTGAAAATGTCGAACAATAAAAATTTTCGTCGCCTTGTTCCACATCAATGGCTCGAACAAACCCATGAGGCTGATCTTTGTAGTTTTTTTTTAAGAAATGTCGCATACCGGAAGTTACCATATTTAATTTCGAAACAAGTTCAAACATCGTTTATTGGTATCCAATCTGCTCCAAAAATAGACTTATTTTGAGTGTTTTCAAGAAATATCGATAAACCGAAGGTCGCTAACTTGTAATTTGAAATAATCTTAAACATCGTTTTCCGGTACCTACACATCAAATCCGTTTCGAAAATATACATACTGATAGTGTTTCGAAGGAATATAAATAAACCGGAAGTTGCCATCGTGGATTTCGGAACGACTCTGAACATTTTTTTCCGGCACCTATTCATTAAATCCGTTCCGATAATACACATATTGTAACGGTTTTTAAGGAATATCAATAAACCTACTCTTTAAAACCGTTCCAAAAATACCAATATTGTAGTAGTTTCCATGGAATATGCATTCATTGTATGCAAAAACCTCTTTTTACGAAGTAGGTTCGTTAAAAAGTCTACGTTATTTGGGATTTGGTTCGCAAGCATAGAGTACGTTATGTGGGATTTGGTTTGTGAAAAGAGTTAGTTAAAAAGAGGTTACGTAAAAAAAGTTCATAATCAGAAGTTTGGGTGTAAGAACTCACGATTCAATTTAGTATATTTCACTAAACGTGCAATATTTAATAATTGATTTTATAAAATGCGTGCACGAATAATGTTGTCAATCGACAGCATGCCGATTTTTTAGAAATATGAAATAAATTGTACAAATTGTTGTCTCTAAATCATCGTTTCTACCTTTAAGAAGCTTTGAACATTTATGCATTTAGAGGTTTAAATAAAATAATTATGCCTTAGGAGGTTGAATTACGACAACTGGTAGAGTGGACAACGTACCATTCAATTAAAAATCAAACTAATTGCAGAGGAACTGTTGCAGTTATTTCATTCGAAATATTTTTCATCGCTTTTGTGGAAACCTTCCCATAAGATGTGACTGTCTGGATGGGTCATTTTCGCTAATGCTCGAAAGAATCGAAACGCTGTTCAGTCGTTCGGGGCCAGGTCAGTTGAGTAAGTTGCGTGGTACAGCACTTCCAACTGGTGACTGGTCGCGAACCCTTTCCGACTGTCGTCCTTGCATTGTCGTGAAGTAAAATTACCTATATCTGGTTATCTCCATATTCTTTCGACATTACTGGGCACGAATCATTTATTTATTGTTGACAGATTAATTAGGTGCAGGAACTCGAATACATCACAGCATCTTCCGACCATATCGATTTGGCCGTGCCATCGATGTCGATGCTTCACCTGGATTCATCCACATTTTCTTTGATCTACGATAACGATTTTGCGTTTCAGGAAAGTCATTCTTTTATACCGTTGTAGCATTATTTCACACGTCACTTTTCGGTTCTCCATTTGTTTCTTGGTCAGCTCATGCGATACCCACTTTCCACACTTCTGAATTTCTTCCATGGCTTGTAGACGCGTAAGAATTGCTTACTGTTGAACTGTCGCCTCTGTAAGCAGTAGTTGCATTTTCCTAACGTTTTCATCCAATAACGCTTACAGTGTGCGTCATCAAACAATTTTCGCTTGCCGGAATGTGCGACGTCTTTGAGGTATTTGATTTTTTAAATTGTTAAAATTTTAGAGTACGAACTCCAAAACTTCCACTAGCGCACGGTCATTGGGCTTGTACGCCGACATCTTTGCCGCACGATATAAACTGGTTGAAAGTACTATTTTTTACAGAATGTTAACACAGTTTCGATTATCTATACAACAAAACGAAATATCACTTATTTTTTACCAATAGCAACAAAATTGTGGAATACTATCCATCCTTAAAAAAAAAACAATCGGAAATTAATTTGGAGTACACCGGGTAAATGACAACTGATCATTTAATTTAAACTGTTGCCCAGCACAATTATTAAATAAATAAAGTAAAATTTTATCTAAATGCTCAGAATCGCAATTTAAATGTTGTACAAAGTAAACTCTACCACACGGATTGATCAAACAGCTACATTAATCGTTACCATGAAAGATTTGTTCATAATGCTATGCAAACGAGCGAAAGTAGAAGCTAGGGGATTAGAAGCATTTGTTATTGATTTTTTCGAACTATAATGGAATTCTTTGAGAGATCCCGTCCCATCTCCCGCTAGTGCAACAGCAAACTACTTCAGTTGTACAAATAGTCAGTGGAAACAAACTCATGTTCCCCGAGTGGTATGGTTCTATATTTAATTTCGTTCCGTTTAATCCCCAGGGTAAACACGTTTCCGAAAATCAAACCGTAATCGAACTTTCAACCCCATCCGTCGAGCGGAAGAAGATGGAACCGATTGGGCTTCCCGGCTAGGAAAAGTGCAACCCCAGTTGCCACTACGGATTTTCCATGCTACGGAATAGAACTGTTTGTGGCCGAGGCAGCATGAAAAATGACCAACGAATTGCCCGGCATCGGTAACCGCGTCGGGGTGATTTCGTTTTTTTTTCAATTTCGCTTTTCCCTTTTGTTCGCGACAAGTGCGGAAAAGTGCTCATTCGTTTTCATCTGCTGGAATCCCCATGGATATCCTAGGAGGGCTGGTAATGGTTAAGGTTCGTGCCTTCACCGTAGCATCCTTTTACGTCTAGCCAAGGTGGTCATCGTGAGAACCTTGCTGCCTGTTGTTTTGTAGTTGGAAACTTTCATTTTATTTACGATTCACTCTATTGATTCTCTGCAAACGGGGTCCTGTCTTGACTTTCCTAGGACCAAATCGAAAATTAAATGTTTATTTTGCTGTTCGGTTTGCGCATTCACTGTTTCTGTACGATGCCCAGGTTTACCCTGCCCGATTCCCAGGTATGGGGACAGACGTTCGTTTTCAGAAGAAAAATATTTACTTACCTACTGGGAGCAAAATAACATCGTTTTGCAAACAACCCGAACGATTTGTCACCCTGTCCGTCCGGTGCGGCAAACAAATTTTCCATGATAAAGACTGGAAAGCGTCTGTTGGAAGAAAATGAATTATTAATGTACCCCGTCTGAATAGAATGTTTCAGCTCTATTTTTTATTAGTAATAGAATTCATTTTGATAGAAAGTAATTTTCATCCCATTTTCCCATTGCTATTGTAAGTATTGGAGTAAAAACGGTTCCCTAGTTGTTAAAATTGAAACGGAATATTGTAAAATGGCATTGATTTCATAGTGAAACACAAAAAAAAAACAATTGTTCTGTGTAAGCTAAGTATCCACCTTCGCAGACAGAAACAAACAGTTGGAACAGTTTCAATACTTCATAGGAGAACACGATGATGGTTTTATTTTTCAATAGCTGAAGCGGTGTTACAAAAACTGAATTACAATGACAAAATTTTTCTGAGTACGGAGCCAAGAATGAGTAAATGACTGAATGGTCGCCTGAAGGTAAAATCTTGATCTGCAGATCATAACTTCACGTCATAACTATCAAAACTGTATCTCCTATTGAAATTTTAGAGTAAATAACTAACCAGATTCATAAAAAGGTTTGTTGCAGAAATTCCATTCTGTAATAAACTTGTTAATGTTTGTTTGTCAGGATATGTATCTGAGCGTTCACATGTTTCTATCTCATGCCTCTGCGTTCGGTTGTACTCGGTTCATTAAACTGTGTTCGCGGAGTGCTATCGCCTTCTGAGTTAGTAGCAAAATGAGAGAGTACGCATGTGTTTCCTGACAATGGTCCAAAATCAAATCAGCAACGATTAAAAGTGCTTGAAATAATATGATCTGCCATGGGGACGGGTATAGCGTGATGGATAAGTCGATGCCTTTTCACGCAGCCCACTTCGGTTCGATTCCCATCCCCGCACATAGGGTCAGAAAATTTTTCTGGCCCTAAGAGGCGAATGACCTTAAGGTTAAAACATCTATAATCGAAACAAAAAAAAATGATTTGCCATCGTTATACATCTAAATTTGATTGATTTGGACTAATCATAATAACCATAGGTATGGTCGGTTTCTTTCTATTATGTATCAGGTTTAAAATTGCTGAACCTAATTCGATTTTTCCCTGTGAAGCTTTGTATCCACCCCACAATATTTGAACTATGAAAAATTATAAATAACAAAAAAAACGATGGTCCTTTTAAATATTTCCAACAGTAGGGGAGATCGGGGCTAGTCCGGACACGGGGTTAAACTGGACAGCTTAAATATCTTCTAAACCAGCCAATATGTCGATCCATGGTGTCGACGATACCCCTCTCGAGATGATTTGCGAACCATCCTGCCCTATTCCTCGCATCAAAGTTACCACAGGGGCTAAAAAGCTTGCGCCTTCACAAATGTCATTAAGGCAAGAGCAAGAACAAAACAGTACAAACATTGCAAGCGAGTTGTAGGGATATTTATATTGTTTGGATTAAATTTATATTCTGTTTAGAATAAATATATCGGAATCTAAGTTGATACACCAACACAGAAAGTGTAACCGTTAGTAGAATTGAGGTGCGTTTAGAATAAGGAATATTTTCATGTATTACTTACCTGAGACACCAGTTAAATACTTACCAGAAATGTGTGAATTAAAACTTAACCTAAAACTTACCGTTGCCATTATAGTTTAGTATTAGTCATTGCTCTGCGGTGATACCTGAAAAAAATAAGAAAAAAGTATGAAAAAATTATACTTACTCTTTATATAATAAATACAGAAGAATTGAAAAAATTAAAGCCTTTTACCTATATAGTAGGGTAACTACAATGATGGTGTTTACTCTCGGGAACAAATGGACTGACTTGTTAAACGCGCTTTCATGTGACAAACAGACGTCAGTGAGCAGTATAACGCTCAATTTAGTTTGGCGTCAATCGTATTCTTGTCAAAAGATGTACGTATTTTTCACCGAAAATGTTTTTTTGGCAATTTTCATTTTTTTGGATATATGCTTTCGATTGCATGAATTATTATTGTGTCTCGAGAATGAATTATCTGTGCGGGGCCAAATCGAAAAAAATGTGAGACACAACCGGACACACGTAAAGCTATGTTCATTTAGAATCCGGCATAATACAATCAACGATGAGGAGGTTTTATGCCTGGTGGAGTGAGAGATTATTGTTTCAGCTCCATTGGGCTTTTTCCTGCTCCAAATAAATAAATAAATAAATAAATAAATAAATCATTTGTATCTCGGTACCGACTTGATGTAAAAATAAGGTTAATACATTAAAACAAAGGTAATTCACTGTACTTTAAGGAAAAATAGCAATACGAATAATTTTTCTTCGTTTCTAATTAAAACTCGCCTTTTCTCTTTGATTCCTCCCATCACACGCTGCACACCTCCGGAATCAACTTCCTTGGCACATTTGTTCCACATTTTGGTCATCTGAGTCGCGTCATTATTACCCAAAATCTCTCGATGGATCGGAACTGCGGACAGCTGGGTGGATTTATTTATTTTATTATTTATTTATTTATTTATTTATTTATTTATTTATTTATTTATTTATTCATTTATTTATTTATTTATTTATTTATTTATTTATTTATTTATTTATTTATTTATTTATTTATTTATTTATTTATTTATTTATTTATTTATTTATTTATTTATTTATTTATTTATTTATTTATTTATTTATTTATTTATTTGTTTTCGTCAAGCAAATGTAGACTACATATAAATGGTTTACAATGTTTACTTAGATACTACGCATTATTTCTACGATTAAGCTGGAATTTCATTTCATTTTTGGACATACCAAGGTCAAGATGTTCGCAATATTGATTATAGTGGCGCATTATACGATTGATTGGGCTATATTTTGCATAATTTGTTCTAGTGTTTCTTTCTAAAAATAATTTCCTGGTTCGTAGTTGACGGCTCGGTGTATAAAAATTTAGTTGCGATAATAAAGAAGGTGATTGAATGCGTTGAGAAATAAAATAAAGCATTGCAAGGTCGCGGCGTTCTTTAAGTGTTTGAATGTTGATGAGCATGCAGCGTGCTTCATATGATGGTAGAGGAAATGCTGTCCAGTTTAATTTACGAAGTGCATATAAAAGAAATTGTTTTTGAATAGATTCGAAGCGTTCTTCGTGAATAATATTGAATGGATTCCATACTAGGCTGCAATATTCCAAAATAGGTCTCACATATGTAGTGTATAATAATTTAATTGTGTATGGGTCCTGAAAGTTATGACTGAAGCATTTAATAAAGCCCAGCATGCTATTAGCTTTATTGATTATAGTATTGTAGTGTTCCACAAAAGTGAGCTTGGAGTCTAGGATTACGCCTAAATCTCTTACAATTTTACATTTTTCTACAAGTTGATTTCCTAGATGTATGTTTGTAGATATAGTTTCATTTTTCCTACTGAAAGTTATTGAGTTACATTTTTTTACATTGAGTTGGAGTAGACTTTTGCAGCACCAAATGTGGAATAGATTGATTTCGTTCTTCCATGAAGAGTTTCATGTCGTCTGCATATATAAGCACTTTCAGATTTTTGAGTATGAAGGAAATGTCGTTTATATGTAAAATGAAAAGAAGAGGCCCTAAGTGAGAACCCTGAGGTACGCCAGAAGTTACATTAATTGGTTCAGACAGTATGTTTTGGAAGCGGACTACCTGTACACGATTCGTTAAGTATGATTTGAGCCATTCAAGAAGAGTATGGTTTATGCCATATTTTTGTAGTTTGTATAGAAGTAAAGGTATGTCAATACGGTCGAAGGCTTTGCTAAAGTCAGTGTAAAGAGTTTCTACGTAGTTACCGGCGTCCATTGCATTCAGTGTGAATGTCATAAATTCTAAGAGATTTGTTGTAGTTGAGCGGCCTTTATAAAAGCCATGTTGTTTGTTTGTTTGTTTTATCGATGAAACGTTATTATCGTGGTCACTGGATGACTTTCCGGTTGTAGTGGCAACTTGCAGAAACTGACAAAAAAAATTTAACGGGACATTAATGAAAGGTAATGCGCGGTTTTTGAGACATTCTTCCTTGTACAGTTTCGAGTCCATCGTCTTATTCGTCACGAGCACTTTGGTCTTTGATCCGCAGCCGCATATCCCTTACCAAATCATTTATTTTTTTTTGGAAAATTCGTCCATAAACTTCGCAGGAATATCTTCTCGTGTCGTCGCCATGTAGAATTTTTGGCCAGGAAGCTGTCCGAAATCCATTTTGTCGTTGGTTTTATAGGTGATGAACAAGTATCTTGGTACTTCGTTAAAACCTGCTGGTACAATTTTCAAGCTCGAGTTTTGGTGACGGAACTTTGCTTCAACGATCTGTTTGGTTGCTTGCTGACTCGATAAGAACGATATCCTACTTCCAAAGGAATCCTTCAAACGGTACTGCGAGCAGCAGCGTATTTTTGTGCGGTTTCATTATCTGATAGTCCAGAGTTTGATCTGACGGTTCTCAACACCTTCTGGCTCAGCTTGCTGTCATATGTCCCACTAGGACGCTTACCTTGAGGCACTTGATCCACGCTCTTTTGCTCCTGGAAACGTTTGAGCACATATTGTACGGTTGATTTGGCGATTTTCAACGTTTTTGCGATTTTTATTGCGGACCACGTTGTATTATCAAAATAGGTATGCAAAATTTGTTCTATCCTCTCGGCTTCCATCTAGACTAACTTTTGACTTACTGCACGAAACACCGTGAAATTTATACCACAGAAAGCGACCACCTAGGTAAACAATCAAACAATTAAATAGTCTTCATTAAAGACTCTAAAGTTAGTTTCAACATCTATTATTTAGTACTGCAATGCCTGAAGTTTCGAGACAATACTCATATTCCTAGCAAGCAAGGTTATGCCTCACGTTTGAAATCAAGCTTTTTACGGAAGAATTGTGACATTTTACGTAATCTAATGCATATATTGGCAAACAACGAGTTGTAGCTGAAGGCTTAAGCTACACAAGAGTATAGATAACTTGGGTAAAAAACTTGTTTAAATGGATGCTTTTTCAATTTCCTAAAAGTGTCCGACTTAGCCCCGGTCTCCCATATAGATGTGTACAGAATATTCCATAGAATCAGTACAGTCTTTGATATTTCTATGAACATTAAACCAAGTACTTAGGCGAGGACATTTCTATGTCTGGATTATGTTCTTAATTTTATAATCTAAATAATTCTACGGTTTTTGACAACTTTCGAAATGTTATTCGAACAGGCACAAAAGTACAAAAATCCCTGCAGTTATTTATATTTGAAACATTACTTTAGTGTTTGCCAAATAAAAGATGTAACCGTACTTCCGCCGTTTGTGATTTCATCAATAAACAATAAACGATGAACACAATCAAGTTCAAACAATTGAATAAATATTTCTCAGAACCAATTACACAATTTCAGTATTTAGTTCACACAATCTTTCACAATGTCGCTTGATTAAGAAGGTTCAAAGTGATACTAAGCTAAGAAAAGTGGAGTTACATGTTTCGAATACTGGACGACTGGACAATGCGCAATTCAGGACCCAATGTGATTCATTGCCTCTTGTCCAATAACTCCTATCCTTACCTCCCCGCGGTGCAGGCTGGGGTACGAGTACTCATAGGAAATATCGGGTAACCAACCCCGGTTGGGCCTTAGTTGACAGGGAAGGGGGGGCTTGCTTACTCTTTACAGAGAGCAAGCCTACCCGAGCGTCTGTTCCCTATGTTAGGGTGGCTCGAAACAGCGTCTGTTCTCCATGTTAGGAGCGGCTGATTACCGTCCTTGTGTCAGTGTGGGACTCTAAACAGTGCTGAAACGATGGCCCTCCGGCGAGACAGGAGGTTGGTGCAGGCCTAACAAGCCGCCCGGAAAACACTTGTTACGCATAATCAAGGAAGAAATACGACTCGGAATAATCGGCAAAAACCTACGCGACGAAATAAGGACTACGATTGGAAGCTTGGCACATGGAACTGCAAATCGCTTGGCTTCCCAGGATAAGACCGAATGCTGCATGGTGAGCTTCAAATCCGTGGCTTCGATGTCGTAGCACTACAGGAACTTTGCTGGACGGGACAGAAGGTGTGGAAAAGTGGGCATCGAGCGGCTACCTAATACCAGAGCTGTGAGACAACCAGCGTTCTAGGAACGGGATTTGTAGTGTTGGGCAAGATGCGCCAGCGCGTGATTGGGTGGCAGCCAATCAGTGATAGGATTTGCGTATTGAAGATCAAGGGTCATTTCTTCAATTGCAGCATCATCAACGTGCACTGCCCACATGAGACGAGACCCGATGATGAGAAGGAAGCATTACGCGTAGCTGAAACGAACCTACGACAGCTGCCCACGGCGGGATGTAAAACTCGTCATCGGCGACATGAATGCTCAGGTAGGCCGGGAGGCAATGTGATCGGGCTGGAGAGCCTATACGCGGCAACTAACGACAACGGCCAACGATGCGTAAACTTTGCAGCCTCCCGAGGAATGGTAGTTCGAAGCACCTTCTTCCCCCGCAAAGATATCCACAAAGCCACCTGGAGATCACCTGATCAGCATACGGAAAATCAAATCGACCACGTTCTCATCGACGGGCGATTCTTCTCCGACGTCATCAATGTTCGCACCTACCGCAGTGCCAACATTGATTCTGACCACTACCTTGTCGCGGTTTGTATGCGCTCAAAACTATCGACGGTGCACAATACTCGTCGCACAGCAACGCCGGGACTCAATCTCGAGCAGCTACGTAGCGTTCGTACTGCAGAGGAACGCACAACAACTGGAGCAAGTGCAACCAAGGGAAGAGCAGCTTGGAGCGGCGACGCTTGAAGACGGCTGGAGTAATATAAGGTCCGCCGTGAGTTATCGAATCGAGGAAATGACTGGTTTGACGGCGAATGTCAGCAGTTGGTCGAAGAGAAGAATGCAGCAAGGACGAGGATGCTGCAACACCGCACTAGAACGAACGAAGAACGATACAGCCAGGCACGGAACAGACAGAACACGGTTTTTCGGAGGAAAAAGCGCCACCAGGAAGACCAAGATCGCCAAGCGATGGAACAGCTGTACCGCGCAAATAACACACGAAAATTCTATGAGAAGGTGAACCACTCATGTAGAGGCTTCACGCCACAGGCTGAAATGTGCAGAGATAAGAGTGGTAACTCTCTCATGAACGAACGTAAGGTGATCGACAGGTGGAATCAGTACTATGACGAGTATCTGAATGGCGAAGTACAAGATACAGCGAACGGCACAGGAATCAATCTGGGTGCACGCTCAGCCGACGATTGATTCCCAGCACCTGATCTGTCGGAGATAAGTAAGGAGATCGGCAAGCTGATGAACAACAAAGCCGCGGGCAATGACCAGTTGCCAGGCGAGCTGCTCAAACATGGAGGAGAGGCACTGGCTAGAGCGCTGCACTGGATGATTTCTAATATTTGGGAGGAGGAGATTCTACTGCAGGAATGGATGGATGGAGTGGTATGTCCCGCCTACAAAAGGAGCGATAAGCTAGATTGTTGCAATTACCGCGTAATCACATTGCTGAACACCGCGTACAAGCTATTCTCCCAAATCCTTTGCCGTCGTCTCTCACCAATAGCTAAGGAATTCGTAGGGCCGTACCAAGCGGGATTTACTGGAGAACGCACCACTACGGATCACATATTCGCGATATGACAAGTACTCCATAAGTGTCGTGAATGCAACGTACCCACGCTGTATAACTTTTTTGCACTTTTCTCGATAGCTGAACCGATTTCCTCAAATGGAAAGTCTTATTGCCCCATACGAAATTACTGAAAATTGTTTGGTTCCGACTTCCAGTTCCGGAGTTATGAAGTAAAATGTGCAAAAATATGAAAATAAACGATAGGCTTTTTCAGTTGACTGCCGAACGTATATCCATTCCAGTTATACCAGTTCCTGGCTTGCGGTTTCGGAAGCACAGGAAATAGATGTCACAAACTCTAAAATGGAACGAACTCACTCATTGATAATTCATAAAATGAATCCAGAAATAGTATATCAGTTCAGCGTCAATATTAGATATCATATTTTATTCTGTTTTTGATGAAGTATTTAAATTCTATTAAGTACAATTGATCTAGTTGTTAAATCTTCAAATAAAAATCAATCAAATAGGCTGTATCAGAATCAGTTCACAGAAGTGTTTATGACATGATTATATACTAAATGCTGAAACATCAAATAACTGAATAATTTGTCTCATACAAATAATTTATTCTTGGTTTGGTATTACAATGACAGAATTTTAAAATTTTGTTGCTATTTTCTCATGCAGACTTTATTATTATTTTCGATATTTCAACTCATATTTCAAACTAAATAATGTTAATTTATGCCATTGAGATATTTGAATTTAATAATAAAATTTTGTTTTTGGAATTTCCTTTTCTATCCGGGACACCAAACCACCAGAATTAATCAAATGTTAAGGCTAAATTATTCATTTCTGTTTCATGAAGCTGATATGATTCGAGTGCATTTTACTCACAATTAAAATCAAAACCTTCATACGCCTTTGTAGCACATTGCTCCAACATTCCACGAGCGACTTCATCTTTGACAAAATTGAACTATTGCTGGTAACTCGCACGACTGTTTTTTCATTTGTAGTGGCTTATTCAGTTATTCAGCTCGATATTATTTTTTTCTATTTTACCTTGAAACGCTCCGACGAAGTGTGAAACTAAGAAATTTAAAAAAAAAATGTTTTCTAGTAAACCAAATTTCACAAATACATGATAAAAATGTGCTTGAACCAATGTAAATTCTTCTTAAACAATTCTGTTAGAACGATCAAATACTGAAAGTAATAATCTTTCCGATTTCTTCAAAGTCTCTATTCAATACGTTTAATTTTTAAATTTGCTTATCGTCGAGAGACAGAGTATAATTTTAACTGAATCAATACCCACTATCGTGTCGAAATAAATGAAATAATCCACTTCAACAAGGGTTTGCTTAATAGAAAGTTTTTTGTTAGTTTAGAACTGTGCATGCTAAACACTAGTTTTAACGTTTAGCTCCATTCAATCAATAACTGACATTTCTTGAATCTCTCGACCTTTACGATATTCTACATCGCGACCATAAACAGTGCAAATCAAAACACAAATTAATTTTTCATTTTCGATCAACGTCGTGAGTGTGCAATTCACAGCTCGAGTATGTTTCGCTAAAAACCAATCCAAATGCCATCTTCTGCTTTCGATTGTGCACAATGCGAAACGTGGCATTGCATCCGTGTTCAACAACTAAATATGATAATAACCTTTTTTGATGAATGAGAAACCACGATTGCAGAAGGAAGAAATAAATAATTTTGCATAAAGAGATGACGAAAGAAAGGAACGAATCTGGGAAGGCGAGAGGGTTTTTTGATAAAATATGCAATTACAGATGAAATAAACGTTCTGTCCTAAACGCCTTACTGCCGTGTCTTGTTCGCGGTTGGCTTTTGAATAGTAACAGTGATAGGTGGCAACTTTAGTACACTGATTCGGGGGAAGCTTAGATATTGTACAGTGGACATATTTATTTTCAGGTGCTTCTTGCGAACGATTTTTTGAAATTTCTGTAGGAGTAGATAGTAAATTAAAATAAATTTTTATCAGCTTGAGAAATATTCATTAGTGTGAGAAATTTTAATAACAAAAATCCTTTTATTCACACGAGCGGTCTTGTACAATTTACAATTGTTCCTAAGCAATAGAGTGCCTGAAACCAGAGTGACGACTGATGTTCGTTTGGAAGGCACAGTTTTGCCACACGAACAAACTATCTGTCAAATACAATGTAATAGCTTACGTAACTGCCAACACGTCGGATTAAATGTTTTGAGTTGTTGCCAACATTACGAATGATTCAAAATTGGTACCACGTACGCTTCGCTATTCGACCCTAAATAAATACAGGCAAAACTCGAAACAACCCTTTACATTTGGCGTCCATGCTTAATTAAGCATGTGATTCGAAATAGTGGAGCACATGGCTCAAGTAGGCTCAGTAAAATTTGCACACAAAACAGCTCGTTGCAGGCCAAACGTTTTTATTAATAAGCTAATATTCATCTAGTGTTCATTTTAACTCTCAAAGATTGCCTAATCGATCTGGGGACTGTTTCATTATGTAGGTTATATTTGTTGTTCAATCTAAGTCATTTGATTTATTTTCAATAATCAAGAAAAGTATTTTGATTATATATCAGAATATTATTGGTATGAGAAAGTCTTATATATGAAAATATTATTGATATAAGAAAGGTATCATTACACCACTAGGTGGACCAATATAGGTTTTTCATTTTTTGAAAGGTTACAATCAAATCAATATCATATGTTTGTGGTAATAACATGTATAAAAATATGAAAAGTTATAAAAATACAGTTTTCCAAAATTTACATTCTCTTAATTCTAGGAAAATCGTTCAATTACTATTCAGTGTCTATTTTTTAAAAAGCACACTCGATCATTTGTTCACTATTTACAATTTTTTGAGTAACGCGCACACGGACAATTTCTGTAACTTTGGAATCGTATGAGTAAAACATGTGATGAAAAGCTCTGAAAAGCATCTGAGAGTCCGAAGGAAGATTCGTCCATACATATCAGTTTGAGATGTCGTTAAAACATCGACTTTATGCAGAAAATCATGAAGTTCTCTAGGTTACATATTTACAAGATGCGAAAAATCTCAAACTGGAGTGCAAAGCATGAAGGTCCGCGCCCAAACACTCCACACGAATTTGCTCATCAAATCGTGTTACAATGCTTATGTCTAGACTTTCGACTTCCGTTAACTTCCTGGACAATTATATTTCATTACCTAGAAAGAAGAAATTATAGAAATCTGTAAAAAAAAGCTCCCGAGCAAGTAGGCAATTTGCAAATGTGGTTAAGAAGCTACTCTTTCCTTTAATAAGTAAGCGCAAAGGATCAACTCTGTATTGGCCTGATTTAGCTTTTCGACACAATGCTCGTATCGCGTTAACCGAGCCGTCTGGCATCCGGGAGAATTATTTCAACCAAGAAATGATCCACTGGTTTCCTATTACATGTCGTAAAAGGCCACTAAAACGGTAGCTTGCAAGTCGAGGTGTACTTACGTGCCGATGACTGAGTGGCTGCAAGAGCTTAAATAATTCACTCACAAACGGAGCTCATAACTCCCTGTCACAATTGGACTGCCTGATTGAAGGCATAGACAGAAAGTATTTATTGTTTGTCATGTTTGTCGTATAACCGGATTTCGCCAAACGATGATTTCATATTCTTCATATAATATGAATTCCTGAGGAGCTGTTGTTATTACTAGTAAATTCATTTTTGCCGCAAACCGCAGAGTGTTATATTTTTACTAGATTTGCATCTGAAGATGTAGAAATTTCTACCGCATTTTTACAACAATCATTGCAGTACTGTGGTCAAAATTCTGGCCATTACAAACTCAACTATCGCATGAATGTTATTCAGCGTGCCAAATATCATTCGTGTGGTTTGTGTGAACACGATTACGATACTTCATCTGGTATATAACTGTCCAGTATTGATGCAACTATGTGTTTCTGTTTTTGGTGCTCTATGCATGGTTGAATCTGTTTATGGGGAGCTAAAATTGAAGGATGTTCTATCGTTTCTCATCCAATGTGGTAAGAAGCTATGGTCAGAAGGAATCATCGTGAATGATGTCTTACTGTTTCTACGCAAAATAGTTTTAGCTGTTTGTTTGGCATCCCTTATGCGGTGCCAAATTTACTTCTGGTCATCAAAAGTAAAGTCTTGGCATTACATTCCTTTGGAGGAATTTGGTATTTCTGTTTTAACAGATTTTGCAGCCGATTCTTAGTATACAGAATCATTGCATGTCTAGTACTACAATTCTATTGACACTCCTGCTCATACATATTGCGAATCGTTCTGCATTGTTCCGGGAACGCAGAATGGTGTCGCTTTTGTAAAATCTCTAAATCCTCTCGGGAGTTGGTTTTATTAAATGTGCATTCTGGCCCCTGCAGATCGCTCAGCATGCTACAGGGTACAGAACTATTTGTTTTTGTTTGTGCTGTTTGGCCTCCTCATTTACTACACAATTCCTCTCCTTACCTTCGTATTAGGAAAATTATGAGAAGCCTTGGTAAGACACAACTATACAAATAATCAAGGGAATGTGCCGTTTGAGCTAAATTAAAGGATATTAGGGAAGATGCAGCTGTCTTTGGGGTTGTCGATATAGGTGTTCTTGTCCAGAGTGACGTGAGGCTTTCCATAGTAACGTGGCCGTTTGAGCCGATTTTTTAAATAATTTTTTTTTTGAGTTGGATCTCGTTGTCATCCTTTTTCTAGGGGGAGAGGAGCTTCCATTTCCCTCCTGCGAGGATTGTGGGGCACTTCGTTCGTGGTTCGTCTCATCATCCATTGCCGCATCGATGGTATTGTTGTCGATTTTGTACTTTGTTGTACATTGGTTGCAATTGCTGGTTGGTTGGAGGGTAAGTTGTTAACTGCAGCTGGTGTACTTTGTTCTATAGGGGATGATGATGGATTCGTTGAAGGGGATGCTTCATTGATGTTGGTGGCTGTCACAGTTGTACTGGGGTTGCTTGGGCTTGGTGTGAAGGAAGCACCATTGTCCTTTGGTGTAGTTGTCTCCTTGTCCAGTTTATCACATGCCTTACCGTAGTGAATAGCTTTTTGGCAATATTTACATGTCGCCATCTGATTGTCATAGGTAACAAGTGATTTGCACGGAATGCTTGTATCTTGACCGAAAATCACATAAGATGGTATAGCCTTCTTCAAGTGTATGCGTATAGCCTTCTTTCGTGTCGACGGTAACTTTTGTTCTTTTGGTTCACTCATTTCGGGGTCGTTGTATTGTTCACTACACAATACTGTACTTGGTTTCTTCTGTCCCGAACGTAAGCGGTTTTGTTTTATCGACTGACTTGGATGAAATGTGAAACCGAACTGAGTGTACGTTGTTGTCGTTGTTGTTGTTGCTGTTGTTGTCGTGTTCGATGTTGTAGTTGTTGTTGTTCTTTTTACTGCGTATACTGTAATATTTGTTTCTGTTATTGTTGTTGTTGAAATTTGTATTATTTTGTTGTTTCCGCTTCCGATGTTTCCGTCTGAGGTTTGCTTTTTCTGCTTATTTTTCTTCCAGCCGTCGAGTGCGCTGTTTCTTGTCCTATGAAGCACCAGCCACTGTCGCATGCTTGAATTTCCTTCTCTGTTCCTAAGTTGTGCTGTCGAGTTCAGGAGTACAGTCCAGTAGTTCTTCTAGTAGTCTTGGATGGGCGAATTTCGTTTCTGGCCTTGGGTTAGAGAATTCTGACGATAAAAATTTAACTTCGTCCATAATTTGGTAGACGATTTTGTTCGTGTCTATGTTGAGATTACTAGCGTCAGCATCGATTCTTGTTTCGAATTCGTCAAATTTGTGAAGTAGAACTGCAGTGCATTTTTCGATGGCCGACTGCGCATTAATTGCCAGTATATTACTTGATTTACCCAAATCTTCAACAAGAGATTTAGATATACTAATGGTTTCTGATGGCTTAGAAAATTCCAGTGATATTTTTTTCGGTTGCAGTATTAATGCTGTTTATTTTAGTCAGCTCCGTTTGAATATCGGTCATTAATGACTCGATATGATTGAATGATTCATTCGATACGGCCGTGGTTTTTAGATACTGAATAAGGCCTGATTCGAGTCTGTCTGGAACTTAATACTGTCCGTTAATTTTTTCTGCAGACGTATGAGTTCTTTCAAATTGAATTCTTCGTAATAGTCCTCTTGACGTTCGATGCGTCAAGGAAGCATTCAGTGCACAGTTGACGACACCGTGTGATGATAAGACTGCTTACAAATTGATTGCGTCGAAGCATTTTCAACGAATTGCACAAATCTGGATTTTTGTGAGAACCACATACTCCAATCGGATTCCTTTGCTTCAATTTGAATTTCAGGCATAAATTCCAAAATGGACAAAACTGAATCCAGTGAATCCAAACAACTGCACACAGCGCAAAGCCACCCCATGGAAGGGTTGCCGGCGATGTGTGGAATGCATGAATGCTCTAAACGGTACCTCCTGACTGACATTCGCGGCTGGATACTTATAAAGAATGTCGGGATGCAACTTCGGCATCAAGAAACACTGGTTCGGAGCATAATGGCATAATATGCATCAAAACTCATAAATTTGCACACATTCAGCCAGTCCCTCCGAGCTGCCTGTCTGGAGATACCCTGTCCACGTTCTCGGTTGGCGGTCATGTGAAGTGTATCCCTTTTATGCACATCCGTCGGAGTTCACGGCGGCGTAGTGGAGTAATGACGGGCAATATGTGCACATAAAAGATACGAGAGTGAGAAGAGCGGCAGCAGCAGCGAAAACAACGGATTGTTGGCATCCTATAAGTCAACGTCAACCATCCGTCGGTTCTGATGATAATTCAAAACTGCGAGAAATCAGATTACTTAATACGATTTGATAGTGACGGCGATGAGGAAGAAGAGATTGATAATGATGCTAAATTGGATAAAGCTGATTACCCGATCGGCTGGCGGGACTCCATCGCTAGGCAGCAACCATCGCTACATCATTTGTTCGTACTTTTATCGGCTGTGCGTGTGAAAAGCGTGAAGGGTTCTGTCTGTCATGACAAGATGACCACTCAAAATCGATTGAACGGAGTGGAATTTGTCGAGCGCCTGGCACTAAATATTGGACGAATGGCAGACAAATTTGTATTACCAAGCAAGTAATTCTACTTTCATAAAATTTGAATGATATCTGTCAAAGCATCAGAATGTCATATCTGTCAAAGCATCAGAAAGAGAATATTAGTATGGTTTGAGTCAAAATTAGATTTCACTTAGTATCACACTCAATAAAGTGTACGAATCAGTATAATAGATTGATAAGGAATGACGAAGCCGTTTATTGAGCATTGAAAATAAATATTTGCCTGTATTTTTGAAATTTACTTGGCTGAAATTGTAATCCAATATAGCTTTCGAAGAATTAATTTAATTTTCTAGCCTTTTTGCCGTACTCAAATAGAAACATTGTACAATCATTGTAAAATCCGGCTTTGTAATTCAGGAGCTCAGGGATTGATTTTAAGTTTCGTTAATTGAGCTGTAATTTATTCACCTAGACGTGAGTTTGAAATTATTCTGCTTTTATTACGTGACGCTTGAAGTTGTAGACACCAAAGACTGGTTACGCGGTTTTTTTTCAGCATCAAAAAAAATTCTCGATTTTGGAAGTCTCCATATTTTTCTATGTCCCAAAGTAGATTTTCACAAAAAAATTTTTTTTGAGATTGCACCAGATCTGGAAATTTCATGCATTTCTAAGATATTTGGTATCAAATTTTTTTTTCTTTAGTGTGGAGGTTTTTTTACGCGGATTTCCGAAGTTACACGGCTTTTTTAGTGTATTTAGTTTTTGGTCATGCAGTTAATATTGGACTAAGGCCATACAGTTAATATTATATTAGCTAGTGTATCTTAATGCGTGCATTACTCATTAAACTCAGTACAGGTTTCCTGGTCACAGATTTTAACACCTTTTCTCAACCTTTTTCAAATTAATGGTTTGTTTTTAGTCATGTTATGGCATAGCTAGTTTTAAATTTGATCAGCATCTAACGGGGAAAAAATGTGACAAACGAATGCAACTATGTAATGGAAACCGCGAGAATGTTACCACAGAGACGGGACTCAAACCCGTAGCTAGCTTTTAACCGGGGAGACAAAAACAAATTAACGTCTGACGGCAAAGCATAAATTGAAGATATATGTTACTTGCGATGCGGTGTGAGTTGTTTTCTGTTGGATAGGTTTTCATAGTGGACTATAATTGAATGCTGTGGCGGCCAAGTAAAGCGAAGCATGTTCGGTTCTTCTACTCAATTTAGCTGTCTCTTCATGTGTTACCATAGGCAGGTTAGTTCAATTGGAAAAATTAAATTCCACGGTGAAAAGCTAGAGCTACGGGTTCATTTTCCATATAATTTTCCAAATTTGTTTCCAAATTTCATTTTCCAAATCTGTTTTCTCGTTAGATACTGATCAAATTTAAAACTTCTTCAAACTGTTGAATAGTTTCGGCTGCCGACATATGTTTCGGTTATATCCATGCATCAAAAGCTTTCACCCATCTAAAATTTTTTTATGTAAGGAACGAAGCTATCGAAGTTTGAGTAATCTGTACTCAAAATTTGATAAAATTTTGCTCAAAATTTGAGTTCTTTGCACTCAAAACAAAAAATCGTGTTTCGATCTATATTTAAACGTTATACACCCAAACCTCCATTTACGTAATAATCGGGGGCTCGTAAATCGAATTATGACGTAAAAAAAGTTTACGTTATTTGGAATTTTCAACGTAAAAAAAGTTTTCCTTATGTATATATCTTATTGGATATTAATAATATATTTGATAATTATGGAACGAAAATTATCAGTTTTTGCAGGAAAAGGAAGTTCTAAGTAGCATCAATTCCCAACATGTCGACTTCCGGTTCATCGATAATTGTTACAAACCATCAAAATATAAATATTTTCGGAACGGGTTTGACGAGTACATGTCAGAAACAGCTGCTAAATGTCGCTATCAACGAGACGAAGATTGGAAAGTTTATGTCACTGGACTGCTGCCAACCAGGCTCTACTAATCATCATATATTGAGTGTCTGAGAGCCGATCTGTCATAACTTAAATTCTCTTGATATTATACTCAACAGGACGCTCATTGATTGCCGATACGATTGATATTATCTTCATTTCTCCTGTCACTGCCCGATTATGACTAAATATTATTCAAGCAGCATAAACATTGAATTAAATTCATGTATAGCAATAAACTCCGAAATCCGATGACTTTTTACAAAGAACAATTAACTTTATCAATTTATGTTTATGTTAGTACTCTCATGGCATTTTTTTTACTTCAACAGGGAATAGGAGAATGAGAGAGAGAACAAAATGCCTCACCTGTCTTTGACTGAGTATACTTCTACTTGGTCATTGAACTATCGAGTATCTCATTTGACAGACACTTTGACCGTACCGATTACAGTTGACGATGATTTTAGTCAGTCTGTCAAGGTTATTTGACATAACTGACAATTTGCAGCTATGATCAGTAAACGATGTTTGAGTTGGTTCTGAATTCCAAGATGGCGACTTCCGATTTATTGATATTCCTTGAAGACCCTAATAATATGAGTATTTTCGGAACTGGATTTATGGGTAGGAAAACGATGTTTGAGGTGTTCCTAAATTCCAGAATGACGACTTCCGGTTCAATGATATTCCTTGAAAACCCTTATAATATGGGTATTTTTTAAACGAGTTTGATGAGTTCATGTCGGAAAACGATGTTTGGAGTAGTTCTGAATTCCAAGATGGCGACTTCCGGTTTATTGATATTCCTTGAAAACCTCTAGAATATGGGTATTTTTGGAACGGGTTTGATGAGTACATGTCAGAAAACGATGATTGAGGTGGTTCTGAATTCCAAGATGGCATAGCCATCTGCTTCAGTTTTTTATGTCCAGAATTTGACTTTATTATGGCAATTGTTCACCAGTTTCAAAAGTCTTGATAATCTGAAACTGGTTTGACTGATATTTTAATATTTTTGCCTTTCGCATATAATTTTCCAAATGAAAAACCGATTAGTGAAAATTGGCCCGGAGGGCCATGTATCATATACCATTCGACTCAGTTCATCGAGCTGAGCAATGTCTGTGTGTGTGTGTGTGTGTTTGTGTGTGTTTGTGTGTGTGTGTGTGTGTGAGAGAGAGAGAGTGTGTGTGTGTGAGAGAGAGTGTGTGTGTGTATGTATGTGTATGTATGTGTCAATGTATGTGTGTATGTGTCAAATAATCTCACTAGGTTTTCTCCGAGATGGCTGAACCGATTTTGACAAACTTAGATTCAAATGAAAGGTCTCGTGGTCCCATACGGAATTCCTAAATTTCATCCGGATCCGACTTTCGGTTCCGGAATTATAGGGTAAAGTGTGTTCAATATTGTACACCGTCACTTAAAATATTTTCGGATGCAACAAACATTTAAAACGTAATCTAGAGTTCTTACTAGAAAAGTTTGTACGTCATTTTAGTTGGTGACCGACTTTGATTATATTGGTTCTCGGGTTCCGGTGACGGAAGTGCATATGTTATAATAGTGAACCCATTTCGTTTTCTTAAGGATGACTTACTCAATCAAAGCACTGTTTTATTTTGTATGTTATGCATAAACATCCTCTTGGTTTCTTTCAAAAATCGAAGAGAAAAAAATTGAATAGAATACGATAATATTATATACATGAGAAAGGCATCCTTACACCACTAGGTGAATTAAAACAGGTTTTTTAGTACGTATCGTTTATTTTACCAAATGCGATAGAACGCTTATTCAATGATTCCTTAACTATTCAGTAAATAGAGACTGTCCCAGAAAGTATGGACGCACTTTGATTTCGCTGTAAATAATTCACAAGTGTTAGATATTCAAATTTTATTCGATATACTGATAATATTAGACTACAACAACAGAATATTATTCTCAACATTTGCTACTTGGCCATTGTAGACTAGCTGGCGCACCTTATTGCGAGCGTTCCTCATTAAATTCCGTGCAGACAACTTGGCGACAAGTTTTGACACTTTTTCCAATCTTTTTCGAATTGTTGAATGGTTTCGGCTGCCGAGACATGTTTTCTAAGATGTGCCTTCGTTAATGCCCGAAATTCCTCAATTGGTCGAAGTTGTGGGCAATTTGGTGGATTCATGTCTTTTGGGATGAAAGTGACATTTTTGGTAGTATACCATTCTACCGTTGATTTCGAGTAGTGGCAAGAAGCAAGGTCTGGCCAGAAGACAACAGGATCCTTGTGGCTTCGAATCATGGGTAGAAGTCGTTTTTGTAAACATACCTTGATGTATATTTCGCTGTTCATTGAAGCAGTGGTGATGAAGGGTTTCGAAATCTTACCGCAGCTACAAATTGCTTGCCAGACTATAGCTTTCTTACCAAATTTTTTGACTTCAATCGATGTCTCGTACTGGTTCAACACTTGCCCTTCTCACACCGTATAATATTTTGGTCCCGGTAAGGATTTGTAATCGAGTTTCACGTAGGTTTCGTCGTCCATGATTTGCTCGTTATCCAACTGAGGGTTAGCAGGACCTTTTTCGACCCGTTTTCGGTTTATCCTCAAAGGTTTTATCCTCACTTAACTTCCTGATTGCATTTCGCACGGCTTTTTTACTTACTCCTTCCATTTTTGCTATCTTTCTCAGTGACAGTCCGTGTTCTGTGGACCATTTGTACACAATTTTTCTGCTGAAAGTCCACGCATTTCGAAACACTCTAATGCAAACGAATAAACAACTGAACAAGTAGTTAGAGAAGAGTGTAAACAACAGGACGCAGCCATAAAAATTGACAGATTCTGAACCATTGCGAAATGGCAGCGGTTTTTGGTAGGGTCCATACTTTCTGGGACAGTCTTTAAATGTTCACCATCTTCATTGGAAAGTAATCAGATTCGTCGAAACCAACCCGTTCATCCCTTCTCTCATTTTATCCGTCTTTCACCATCGTTTTGATTACTAATTAGATCTCCATGCCGGTTCTAACCCCGTCGTTCGCCACGCTCACTCACTGCTCCCTCAACTAACCTTCTTCTTCCATCTTCCTATCCATTCTTGTCTTCTATGTCACCTAATTTTATCTGTTGGATCATTGTAACCTCTGTTGATACAAAAGATGAGGAGCTTTTATGCCTGCTAGAGAGAGAGATTGCTATATTTCATCTCCATCTGGCTTTTTCCTGCTCTCCAAATAAATAAATAAATGAATAATTTATACTCTGATCCTAATTCCAATATGATGAGTATAATAAATATCATAGAGCCATATAATTGAAGCTACAAAAGAGGTCTAGTCTCAAAACCATTTTAATGGCAATACGTGCATACTTCGGCTGGTCCTTGTTCCAATCACTAATATTAGTGATAAATGCATTTGATTATTCGATGCACCTATAACTTACAACTTACTTTAAATGGATGGAAAAATGTTTTCGAGATTGATCACACTAGTAATATGCAAAAAATATTCTCTGAGCTTTTTTATCTTTGCATATAGAAAGGATACTGAATTGTTGGAAACCCCTAGTTTTAAACAAAGTCCCGGAAATCCAAAGTGCTATACAGGGTCCGCCATGTAACTTTTTTTAACAAACACACAAACGGTTCATCCAATTTCAAAATTTATTTTTTCATATTAAAGTACAATCCTTCAGGTTAATTGTGGAATATAATTTCATTTAAATGGCTGCCTCGGCTGGCCTTGCAGTACGCCATACGGTTGGTAAAGTTTTTTAGTACATATTCGATTGTATGCAGCTTTATTTCAGCTATGGCTGCACGAATGTTGTCCTTCAAGGCTTCAATTGTCTCTGGCATGTCCACATAACACTTATCTTTGACAGCCTCCCAAAGATAATAGTCTAACGGCGTCAAATAACAGCTCCGAGGCGGCCAAACGACATCCGAATTTCGACTGATAATTCGATCTTCGAAGACTGTGCGTAGAAGATCGATCGTTGTGTTGGCTGTGTGGCACGGAGCGCCGTCTTGTTGGAACCAAATGGTGTCCAAGTCTTCCTCTTCAAGTAACGGGAAGAACCAATCGCTGATCATGGCGCGGTAGCGTTCGCCATCGACCGTGGCGGCGGCTCCTGCCTCATTTTCGAAGAAAAATGGATTAATGATGCCGCCAGACCAAAATCCGCACCAAACCGTCACTCTCTGAGGGTGCATCGGCTTCTCCATGATAACGTGCGGGTTTTCCGTCCCCCAGATGCGACAATTTTGCTTATTAACATATCCGCCGAGATGAAAATGTGCCTCATCCGAGAAGATGATTTTTTTGGCAAAAATCGGCATCTTCTTCAAGCTGATTTTCAAAATAAAACTGCACTATTTTCACGCGTTCCTCAAGCGTATACACAACCATTTTCGTTCAGCGGAAGGATAAAACTGAGTTTCAGTCAAATCAGAAGTGACATTAAGGTTACCAATGTCGAAATAACCGATAGTTAAAAAAATGTTAGATGGCGGACTCTGTATACCATTTCTTTCAGATTCCAGAAATTTCAAATGGTCATTAGAAGTGACGAATAAATAAAACAGTGAGTTGGTTATCTTTTTGGTTATATCTGTTTCCGGTTTCGGTTATGGATGTTAGGGAAATAATGGTCAAAAACTAAACCTTATTATTTCAAAGATTTCTTTCAGTTTCGTCCGTATGCGGCTTCCGGTTCCAGAAGTACAAAATGCTCCAAATTATATTCGAAAATTAGACGATGTTGGCGGTTCAATGCCTACAGCGATGGTCTTACAAGCCAGTTGTAATATGTTCGGGCCCCGAAGTATTCAAAGTGTCAGTAGGACCGTAGTTCTAGCCATGCAATGATTCTGTACACCAAGAATCGGCTGCGAAGTCTGTTGAAACAGAAAGGCCAAATTCCACAAAAAGAATGTAACGCCAAGACTTTGCTTTGCTTGCAATGTAAACTTTCTTGAGACTATACAAATTGTGAAAGTCTAAAGTGATGCGTTTGATGAGCCTCAAAACAGTTCGCTTTGGAGCACTCGTTCTGGCTTCAGTTCATTGCCGGGTGTACATTCTGTTCTCTGGCTTGTAATAATGGATACAGGTTTTGTCAAAATCAGAAGTTCAACCGAATCTGTCTCCATGAACACTTTCGAAGTACACTCACATTCGTGTTCTCAGTCTTGAGCTAGGCCCCACTGGCAGGATATCTTTTTCATCAGCCGATCTTGTTCAAACTATGGCATATGTACTTAGCACTTGACGGTTTTTCTAAATTAGTCAAATTTATCCGAATTTTACATTCAGCCGTTCATGTAAGAGGTGTTCCATTAGTCATGGTTATGCTGATTTTGTTCTCAGATGCACTTGACAGGAAATGTTGGTTAATATATTGAGGACAATTCGCCGAACTCTCAAAATATGTTAAGATTCAACTTCTTCTCATCGGCGTATCCGTCTCAAGTGTTGCTAAGTAGGCTGATTTTCGCAGCACACTACTATACCAAACCAACCGGCATCGGTGAATCTGTTTTGTGTTAGCCAACACCCTACCATATCTTCTCGTCCCCTCTCGCATTTCTTACATCTGCAGAAAGTACCATTGCACTTGACAGTTGGTGGATTAGAGCTTTTATTCGATATTAATTTGATCAAATAGATTCCGTCTGCTGAACAGTTTCCGAGATTTGATTTATAGGAAGAATCCGAAAAATGCCAGAAGCGAAATTCCCCTTATCAGTGCCATTTCTCCCTCCTGAGAAACACGCAATTGGGCAAAACCGAAAAACTAATGCACGCTGCAAATTGCATTTCTCTGTTACATCAATTTCAACACATTCGCCTTTAGTTGAATGGGGGAATGAATCTGATTTTGGCAGCAATTACCGAAAATGACTGCCAAAGGAGTAATCCACCTTAAGGCTTGCACAAAACTAAATAGCTGAAGCTGTTCAATTAGAATTCTTCTAAAAACAGTAACGACCACGAAGAGCGAAAAGTCGAAAGAATACAAATCTTTTTGCGGTCCACAACTTTTAGGGGTGAATTAAATTCATGATAATAAGTACAACAAAACCGTTCGACCCTTGGTTGCGTCTCGCCGTTTTTCCGGCTCGTGTCGGCGAAGAGAGGATGCCAACTTGTAGATTTTATAGTGTAGGACGTGTCACCGAGCCAAAACACCGACGGAGATGTCATTCATTATTAAAATAAATTACGCCTAAGCACATCCATATTAATAATCCTCCCATCGCGGCAACAGCAACTGCACGGGGAAGGATTTTCCAATAACTGGGAATTATCATTGTTTGAACTTAAATCTCACCCCTCGCCGGCAGACTGTACCGTTGGTCGGTGCTTTTGACTAGGGGAGAAGGCTTCGGGTTCAGCGAAATACAAGAAAAAAAACAGGAGTGTGCATGCATTTTTGTTGCAAACGGAAAAAAATGATGCTAAAAGCATGTACATACTTGTTTTGGACCTTCGGCACGGTGTGTCGAATTCTGACAGTCGGGTGTTAGATAGAAAAACCCGAAGGATTTTGGATGTAGAAAGGAGAAAAAGTCGTTATGCCGGACCAAGTGTTGGTGCCAACCCAGGACAAATTTTTGTAAGCAATCGATGAGGGGTGATAAATGGATTCAGTAATGGAATTGACACACGCCATTTCCACAATACTCGATTAGATAGAAGATGGTGTGTGTGTGTAGTGAGCTATTATTACCTTTCGAATGTAAAGATGTATTTTAAATTTGCATTAAAAATTCAACTAATTAAAACTGTCAGTTGTGATTACATTGAGAGGTTATAAAATCACAAAGAAAACTAACTTTTTTAATTATTTTCCATTCGACACAGAATTTTGCGATCAATAAGTTTTTTTTTGTTTCGTTTATAAAGGTTTTAACCTCTAGGTCATCCGTTTCTTCGGACCGGAAAAACTTTCTGACGCTATATGCAGTGTGCAGGAATTTTACCCAGATGGGCAGCAATAAAAATCTTGTATGTGTGTGCATTTGTTCGAATAGTCAGTTAATCTTGACATTTATTTTACATGTTTTAAAAGGTTTTCCAAAATTTAGATTCAATTAATTATTGTCCCATGGATGTTTAAAAAAGACGGGTGGGTAGTGCAACAGACATGACTGGAGGACTTGAACACGAATAAAACTGACATGCTTCAATCACACTACCGAATATTAATAATCGTTCGTATTAATTAATTGTGATAATTTTGCAACTTTTATTGTTTTGCTTTTAAATTTATAACAATTTTTCTATTCTTAAGTACTACTTATTGATGACAAACATATTCTATCATATAATTTAATAATACGGAACAAATGAGAGTAACAAAATACAACAAACAGTGTTATAGTAATTCTTTTTGTGGAATTACATACTCAGTAGAGGAAAACTTCGCGTGACCAATTAAGAATATTATATTGGGCCTAAAATGAACACTGAAATTTACGGAATTTATCCGATGTTTACAACTGTTGAGTACTTTTTACCATTTATTTTACTACACCAGAGCCAAAATTCTGGACCAGGACTCAGGAACTGAGACTAAATTCAAGAACTGAATACGAAATATGGAACAGGCTCAGAATTCAGTTGCAGAAATCTGGATCAAGAATTTAGTTCATGAATTTAGTTCTAGGATTAGGATTCTGAAAGTGAAATCAATTCCAAAATTTAGTTCCGAAATTCGAGTTCCGAATTTAGTTTCACCATGTAGGTTCTGAATGCTGAAAATGAAATTAAACTCTAAAATTGAATTCAGGAATTAAATTATAAAACTAAACACAGCAATAAAATTTTGGTTCAGAAGTCAGTTCCAAAAGTCACGAATGGAGTTCAAATCTAACATTTAGTTCCAAAATCTAGATCTAAAATTATTCTGAATTCAAATATCGAACATATATAGAGGAACTTAATTTAGTTTCAAAATATAAATTCAGAAACTGAATTCCGAAGCTAGATTTTAAACCTGAAATTATTCTCAAAATTTAAGTGGACCAGAATCCTGGCTCTGAATTTAATTTTAGAATTTTTACAGCAATGCGAAATAGGAGAAGCAAGACACTGGTGAGATTTTTCCTTGAAGATATTTCACATTTTTCTTATTTACAATCATAATATAGTTGTCCTTACTAAAAATCGAGCTAGACTAACCTCCATCGATTATTCGGGAAACGTTCGATCTTTTTTTATTCGGGTTTAACACTACGTTTAAGAAGTGGGCGTGAAACTTATAGACGTGCTATCATTTTTTTTGCATGCTTAACTAGGACGTATTTCAATATAATTTAGACTGTGAGGAGGATCCATTTGGTATTTTATTATTTTGGTTAAGGAGCAGATACCGACATTACTCTGTGTCGCGTAAAGCATTGTTGTTCGATTGATGAAAATCGAGTCTATTGAAAAAAAACCTTTTCAATCCACCTAGTGGTGTAATGATGCCTTTCTCATGTTTCTTATATTCTGACAAGGTTTTTTTTTCAAACTTGAATAAAATAAAAAACTTTCTTTGGTAAAAACTACCATCACCTTTTCGATTTGTAAACAACTATGTCAAGTTAATATAGATTTAAATGTGGCAACCCTGCACGCTTTACAAAATTGAACAAAGCACACTGTGTACTAGGCGGGTGCGTTTTCTTCTTCTTATGTACCAACACGTACCGATGCGTACCAATTTCGCATAATTTTGTAGGACAGTTTGCAAGTTTTGATACGTATAGCCCTATAATTTCGGAACCGGAAGTGCACAGGCTTTATTTTGAATCATGATTTGTGTTCAATCGTGATTTGGTTTAACCGTTGCTGAGAAATCGAAGTGAGTTCCAGGTTTGGAGCTATTCTTCACTATTACCGGTGCGTTTGGAAGCAGAAACCGGGCACTAGTAGTCCCAAAATAGATTTATATATCCACCAACTGACAAAGTCAACTATATGAATTTACCAGTAAATTTTACAAAAATGTGCACCTCGTTTCGCCATCGCTTGTGAAAAATACATATGAAATTCAAAATTTTTACTAATCGCACTGTAATTCCTGAACCGGAAATCGGATTACCATTTTGTTGACTTTTTAAACAATTTTAAGACCTTCTATTTGCATCTTAATTTGTAAAAATCGGTTAAGAAATTTCCGCGAAAATTGAGTGCGCATTTTCTCATAGATTTGCACATATTGCCTTGTAATTCCGGAACCGGAAAGTCGGATCGGAAGAAAATTCAATAGCGATCTATGAGACCGTAAGACCTTTCATTTGAATCTAAGTTTGTGAAAATCGGTTCAGCCATCTCAGAGAAAATCGAGTGACATTATTTGTCACATACACACATAAATACACACACATATATACACACATACACACACAGACATTTGCTCAGTTCGTCGAGCTGAGTCGAATGATTTATGACATTCGGCCCTCCGGGCCTCGGTTCAAAAGTTCGGTTTTCACAATGATTGTATAGCCTTTCTATATGAGAAAGGAAAAAAACAGAACACAATGAATGAAATGTATTAATTGATATCGAACCCTCCGACAGTCGGCTGTCCGGAGTTTTATGAGTTTCGAGAAAAAGCTTCGTATTTTAGTAGGAAGCACAAATACCATCAAGGAGCTTAAACATTTTCTGTGCATTGCAGTACACAGTTCGAAAAAATCATGTGATTTTACATCTTATAATATGCACATAAATGGAGCGTCGTATTTCACAAAAATTTATATTCAAGAACATCTAAAATTGTGTGATTTGAAAATTACATGGCTTGAATTCGAATGAAATAAAAAACAAAAGATCGATAGCAGCAGCGCGACTTGAACCTAGAAACATTGGATCACAAGTACATCGGTTACATGCATGTATTTGTGATGTTTTTTTATGTTCAGATCACAGCATGCTGTGTGTTTGGCTGTTAGCTTTCGTATGTTTACTTGTTTGTGCGGTTGAAATTCCGCGTTTTCAAAATGCCGTGTATTGAAAAGGAAGTGAAAATTAAGGTTCTGGACACATGGCTAAGTGAGAAGGGTATTACTATGCGAAAATTGGCGAAGCGGTTTGGAATTCATCATGCCAGTGGTAAAACCGTCATTAATAAGTTTGAAGAACACTATTCGTTGGATGAGCTACCAGGAAGAGGCAGAAAACCCGGTTTTTCCAACCCGAACCTAGTCCAGGAAGTGGTAGTCTTGAAGAAAAATCAATGTCAATACGTGATTTGGCCAAAAAAGCAGGAACGAGTGTCGGAATGATCCAGCATATCAAGAGGCGAAATCACCTGAAGACCTACAAGAATCAGAAAATCTCGAAACAAAGTGTAGAACAGAAGAAGCAAGAGCAACAAGGTCCCGGAAATTGTATTCGCGTCTTTTGCAGTGTCCGGATGCATGCGTTTTGATGGACGATGGGACTTATGTAAAGGAGGACTCAAAAATCCTTTCAGGTCCACAATGCTTAACTGTCGTTGTTGGGGAGGATGTGAACGATGCGGACAGGTCGATTCAAGTAAAGAAACTCGGTCGAAAGATACTGGTATGGCAAGAAATATGTTCCTGTGGTTTGAAGTCAACCATTTTTACACTACCGGAACTATAAATGCAGAAATCTATCAATCTGAGTGTCTCCAGAAGAGATTGCTGCCTTTATATAAGAAGCATAGTACACCTCTAATGTTTTGGCCGGACTTAGCGTCGGCTCACTATGCCAAACCCACTCTCAATTGGCTTCCGGAAAAGGGTATAAATTCCGTTGAGAAAAATATCAACCCATCAAATTGCCCTCAGCTTCTACCCATCAAACGTTACTGGACAATCGTAAAGAGGGTCTTCAAGAAGACTGGTAAGGCAGCTGGGAACATGCTGGAGTTCAAAAAAATTTGGTCTCAAGCGTCCAAAAAATGCGATGCAACACTTGTCCGGACCTTGATGAAGAGCGTTGGATCAAAAGTTCGAAATTTCTTGAAGGAATAACTTAAATTTCATTCGGTTTTCATTATGCTCAAGTTTAACCTCGTACAATAACGGATCAATTTTTAGTTTGAATAAAATATCGTTTTTTATCATGATTTGAAAGAAAAATTTATGGATAGCTTATTTCCGATACACTCCTTAGAATAGTTGATACATAAAAATCCATACGGTGTCACTGGCTAGCCGAGTGCAAAGTACGCTCGGAGCGTGTAACATTCTGTGCGAGTAGAATATTAACATCTTTTGAAAAATTAGGTAGTTGTGAATTGTATCGTTTGTATCATTCTGTCACCAGTAAAATTCATAATTTATTTCTGTGAACAAATAGTATTTTTTTGAAATATATTCTCTGTCCAGTGAATGATGGAGATGAGTTTGGGCATTGATACCTATAATGCTGTTTAAAAATTTCATTAATTAGTTTCAAAACGTAATTCTCTAATCATAAGGAAACAAATTAATATCGGTTGTCAGTCTACCAGACCGTCATCACGACACCAAGTAAAAACTAGTTTTAATCTACATAGCGGTGTTTTGATGTCTTTCTCATTATATTCACATATATTTCTTTATTCACATAAATATTACAGCGGATTGAAAACTTATCTTTGAATAGAAACTGGCAGATTTGTAAGGGATCTAACTAGTTAATCCTACAAACCAAAACTCTACTAAGCCAAATTTAGAAGAATTTTTCCGTTTTTCGCACCGTCGCTCTAAACGACGATTTGAAATTTGAATCTCATTTCACCCAAATAACCGTTTAACGAGTTATTATCCCTTCGATTTGAGTCTATGTTTGTAAAGATCGGATCAGCCATCGGTTATAACATGAAGTGAGTTACATTTTAGAGCCATTATTTACGGTACTTCAGAAACAAAGAACAAGGAACCGGTTTAATCGAAGTCAGTTGAAATAACCAGCAACTAACATGGCGTAAAAAAAGGGATCAGTTTTGAGTCTAATTTGGAAGATTTTTTTCCTTTTCTGTATCCAAACACCACTTCAAACGATTGCCATTTCATTCCGGAATCGAAATTTGCATCCGGATGAAATTCAAAATTTACTATTTACCACCATTATTGAATTCAACCATTTTTTAAAAACGCAATAGCTGTTTTCTCTACTACTTCTTGATTAATCTTAAAAGAAAAGCATTAGTTTATTTTAAAAAATGTACCAAACAAACTGATATTTCTTTTTCGAATATCCGCTCAACGACAGCAGCTTTTGTATATTGCAGCAATGGCTGTTTTCTTAAGATTGTAAATTGCCCCTATCTCGGAGAAAGTGAGTGAGTACCATTTTGCAATTTTTGACAACTATCTCCGGTACTTCTAAAAATAATTGGGGAACTGGGAACCGGTATAGCCGAAGTCGTATCGGTGAATGGGAAGGCCAAAATCGTGTTTTGTGAAATTGATAAATCACTATAAATTATTAGATCAATATTTGTTGAAGGTAGAAGAAAATCAAGAACGTCCTAAATTTTTAGGATGTGCCATAACTGGATCGCTTACCTTACTTTCGAATATTAATTCTTCTTCATCCTGATGTTGCAACGTACATTGACCAGATACAGTTCCCGCAGCAATGCGATGAGAAAAAAAAACCAAGTGCGATAAATATTACAATATTCGTTTCGTTGTGTAATTTCCCACGAGTTCCAGCACAACATTGGTCGACTATACTGGCGTTGCATAAAATCGTACGGTTGTATGTATGGTAGATATGTTGACACAAACCGTATCAGTATGAGACGGCTGTTGCTGGTTTGCTTCCAGCCGCGTATTCGTTATGAAAGGATAACAACGAGACCGATTCACTTCCCACCGGTTCGGAAAATGGCAGATTGGTTCATAACTACATAACGCCCGGCAATCCACACGTCGAGTGACATCAAAAGAGACAAAACAGAATGAAACAAATCAACGACGAAGAGACACACACCAAGGCTAGAATAAAACGGTTTGCAATTTGATCAATGCCTCTACGTAATTCAATTGAATACTGGATAATAAATGTAAATCCATTTACGTAAAACATTCCATTCTATTAAACGAGTCGCTTATCGCAATACCCTACCTGAATAGGAAAAGCAGATGACATTGAAGCTGATACTGGAGAGGGAAAATGTTTGTGGCTTTATAGAAGTACACGGAATCGCAAAACTACCTAATTTTGAGTACTTTTCACCTAATTTCGGAATTCCGTTCAATAAGCTTATAAGTAGTTTTCATAAAACACTTTAAAAATATACTGGAAAGTGAGTCATATCTAATTACCGTTAGTGGTTTTTCTTCTTGTGTTTTGGTAATAATTAAGAGAGCAAATGAAAGAAAAAAATTAAAACATTTCAAAATAGATTAAAAAACTCTCTCTAATCCACCTAGTGCTGTGACAATACCTTTCTCTTGCATTTTAAATAGTCTCATTAAAACATTTGTTAGATTTCATCCTCGCACATACACCTAACAGCTATAGTCCTGGGGTGTCCTTTGCTGTATCAAGCATACGTCTCCACATAACTCGGTCCATGGCTGCTCGTCGCCAGCCACTCTAGGTACTTATACTGGGCTGTCGTCCGACATCCTTATGACATACTCAGCCCATCGAAGACGTTCGATTTTAGCCCTCCTTAAGATGGGTGGTTCTCCTAGTATCTGTTGCAGTGATTCATACACCGTCTCCACGTTCCGTCTTCCATCTGCACTCCGGCATGGATGGTCCTCAGTACCTTTCTTTCAAAAACACTGAGGGCGCGATGGTCCTCTGCCAACAGAGTCCCTCTCGACAACAGCCGGTCTTATGAGCGTTTTGTAGATGATCAATTTCATGCGGTCGTGTACTTTTCTCGACCGAAGGGTTTTCCTGAGTCTAAATTACGCACGATTTCCTACCAAAACACATCTCTAATTTTCTCTGCTGGTATCATATTGGCAGTCACCAGCCCAAATACACGAACACGTCAACAACCTCGATATCGTCAACGTCTATCAATATTTGTGGTGGGAAGCTTAGTTTTTCTTCTCTAGAGCCGCTTCCTCTCTTCTATTTTGTTTTTGATGCATTTATGGTCAGTTCGATACGCCTAGCTTCAGCTTTCAGTCAGATGTATGTTTCCACCATCTTCTCAAGGTTACGTGACACAATATCAATATCGTCAGCAAAGCCAAAAAGCTTTACGGACTTTCGGAAGATCGTACCTGCTTGGTACAGCCTTACGAATTCCTTAGCTAGTCGGTGATAGACGATGGCAAAGGATTTGAGAGAGTACCTTTTATGCGACGTTCAGCAATGTGATTGCGCGGTAATTTCAACAATCTATCTTATCACCTTTGTATAGATGGGACATACCACTTCAACCATCTATTCCTGCGGAAGAATCTGTTCCTCCCAAACTTTAGAAATCATCCAGTGCAGCGCTCTAGCCAATGCCTCTCCTCCATGTTTAAGCAGCTCGCCTGGCAATTGGTCATTGCCCGCGGCTTTGTTGTGCATCAGCTTACCGATCTCTTCACTTTCCTCCGACAGGTCAGGTACTAAGAATCTGTCGTCGGATAAGCGTGCATCCAGATTGATTCCTGTGTCGTTCTCTGTATCTTGCTCTTCGCTATTCAGATGCTCGTCGAAGATTTCATCCTTGACCGTTAGTATTGTAAGCTTATCAAATGACCTGGTAGTAGCTTTTAAACTTTCTTTCGAAATTGATTATTTTATATTCTAGATATTTTGTTGCATTGAAAAACACTGGGATTTGTCGGTTACGACACATATAACATTTCATCTTTCGAAACGGAAATATTCGACATTATCCTTCCAAATTTGATTTAGATTGTTTATCAACAATTCCATTAACCAATATTTTTGTTTGAAAAATTATCGCAAAAGTGAAAAAGAAGTTACACCTGGTTCAAGGAAATTTTTGAAGTGCCAGAGAATAGCACTGAAAATTGTAGTCAGAAACTTCAAAACGGCAGTCACTCACTTGTCTTTGAGATGGCCGAACCGATTTCCACGAACTTAGAATTAAATGAAAGGTCTTATTGCACAGTGGATGGAGCGGTTTAATGGAAGTCTACGTTTGTCTACGAGGAGGAGGGAGGATTTTGCGCAAAGCCTACGTTGTCTCAAAATTACTAAAATCAGTCAATCCAGCTAGAATAATGTTTCATCTGCTAAGCTTTACCTTAGGCAAGACAAATTCGAAAAAAGCTATTTTAATCCACCTAGTGGTGTAATGATGCCTTTCTCATATTACTCATTACATCATGAATATAACCGTGAAATTCGCAAAAACAACTGCTTATTGAATAGAAATAGGAAAATTTGTTCGGACCTATTCTCACAAACTCTACAAATCCTGTTTATCCTGTAGTTCCGGAACCGAAAGTAGTATCCACAACAAATTAAGGAATTCCGTATGAAACTGTAAGAATTTTCCTTTGAAAATATAAGTTTGTGAAAATCGATTTGGCCATCTCCAAGAAAAGTAAGTGAGATCCTTTTTGCAGTTTTTAATCACTATTTCCAATTCTTCCAAAACCGGATTCAGATGACCGAAATATCCAAAGTTGGTTTGTTTGCCAGCAACAAATATGACCTACAAATTGGAAAAGTTTTGAACGTAGTTAAACCTATACTTATTATCTCATGCTCTATTTCGATTAAACCAATTAAACGAAATCTAACAAACGAAACGAACCTGCGTTTCTGAAACTTCTGCATATGTCAAGCTAAACAGCATCAATCAGCAGCATAAAATATGTAGTATTTTTATTATTATTATTATTATTATTATTATTATAATTATTATTATTATAATTATTATTATTATTATTATTATTTATATTATTATTATTATTATTATTATTATTATTATTATTATTATTATTATTATTATCATTATTATTATTATTATTATTATTATTATTATCATTATTATTATTGTTAACATAACTACACAACGTATACGAAATAGAACAAAGCACGCTTTGTTCGTTTTGTGTTTTCTTCTTCTTTCGGTGTTGTACATTTTGTCACTCTATATGGGGATTTGATAACTTTGACACTCATCGCCCTGTAACTGCGGAACCGGAAGTCGGATCCGGATGAAATTTCATAGTAGCTTTAAAGACAGTATGAACTTTAATTCAAATCAAGATTTGTGAAAATCGGTTCAAGCATCGCAGAGAAATCGAAGTGAATTTGGTTTTAGGTGTTTTTCTTCTCCACTTTCGGTGCTCTCGGAACAGGAAAAGAGGGGACCAATAGTGCCGAATTAAGTTTTCATGCCCACAAACTAACAAGCTCTGCAAACTAGAAGAATTTATCAGACAATTTTATGGAATTTGTACCTGTTTTTAACCATCGTTCGTGGAAAAATACTAATAAAATTGGTAATTTTCCACTTATCACGCTTTAGTTCCGGAACCGGAAGTCGGATGCAGATAACATGTTCTACAAATTTTTAGGATATTATAAGACCTTTCATTTGAATCTTAGTTTGAAAAAATCGGTTGAGTTGTTCCAGAGATAATTGAGTGTAAACTTTTTCTCAAATTTACCATATAATTCAGGAACCGGAAGTCACAATCAGATGAAATTCAATAGCAAGCTATGGGAATATAATACCTTTTATTTATATCTTAGTTTGTGAAAATCGGTGCAGCCATCTCTGAAAAAAATGGGTGCATATTTTTTTCATTTTTTTGGTACATATCATCCTATATCTCCGGAACCGGAAGTCGGATCGGAATGAAATTCAATAGCAGGCTATGGGATTATAAGACCTTTCATTTGAATCTTTGTTTGTGAAATTCGGTTTAGCCATCTCTGAGAAAAGTGAGTGCATATTTTTGTTACATACACACACATACACACACATAGACACATAGACACACATAGACACACAGACATTTGCTCAGTTCGTCGAGCTGAGTCGAATGGTATGTGACATTCGGCCTTCCGGGCCTCGGTTAAAAAGTCGATTTTCACAGTGATTTCATAGCCTTTCTATATGAGAAAGGCAAAAAGTAAATGTCTAGCATTGCGGAAGTGCAGATTTGCGAAAAATTCACCTCAGAGGCTGAACTAAAGTCTTTCCAATAAAATTGTTCATTTGAATCACTCATTTTCTTTCCTATCGCTCATCCGGTAAATACATTTAAGAATCATTGTATCTCGTTGCCGCTTGTGTATCTCTTTAATAACTGAAAAATTATGACACATCATCTTGTTGAAAAACCAAATCTATCTAGATCTACTTAATAAGTTATTTCTAGTAACACTAAGGCTGTGCACCATATCGCGAATTATTTAACTTTTAGTTGAAATTTGACAGTCGACCAGTCTGCAGTTTTCATTATAAAAAATAACGCTGCCCGAAAGCATGATTATTTTTGGCAGTTCGATAGTTATTTTCCGACATTGGAAAAAAATCTTGCAAACCAATTATAATTTTAGATTTAGCGTAAAAATTACTTCTGTGTAAAATCTTTGAAAGAAAATAGTCCAATAAGAAGTTTCAATACATTGTCAAACGAAGTAAGTTTTTCTCGAAGTTCTTCTTATGTTCTCTGTATTGCAATCAATACAGTGAAAAATAAATCGAAATAACTTTCCATCCGTCAAACTTTCAATTGGGCCGTAGTTTTAGATAAACTTGACTACTCGATAAAAAATAATTATGTCAAATTTTAACCAACAGTTTAAATCATTCGCGAAATGGTGGCCTAAGTGCAAAGCAAAGTCTTGGCATTACATTCCTGTGGTGGAATTTGGACTTTCTGTTTCAACAGACTTCGCAGTAGATTCTTAGTGTACACAATCATTGCATGGCTAGTACTATGGATCCTACTGACACTAAGAATGCTTCCAGGTCGGGGCTCGAACAGTGTACGAACATTAAATTTTTCGATCATCTTTGATTGTCCCGCCAGGTATAAAGATGAACGAGTAAAACATCAACTTAAACATTTCATTTAAACAACGTGAATTTCATTTAAACAACTCCACTAGCTATTGTTTTTGATCTACTAGTGCTAAAATACTAAACAAGGTTCAATAACATGTTGTTTCTGATCGATTATGTTTATTAGTAACTGCAATTCGAAGTGTTCTCGTTCTTGGTTAAAATTTGACAGGAAATTTTTTTTTCAATTGTGTTTATTAATTTTTCCAGGGAAACTATAAAACTCAACACTCAATGTTAGCTATCAGTGAATGAAATTATGATGATACTATTTGTCAATGTTTCTCCGCGGAGGCCGCAGCCATCTACGCGTGCATCGAGGTGATCCCCCGGGATCCGAGGCCGTGATCTTCTCGGACTCCCTGGCGGTCATTACCGCCCTGGAGTCCGATAGATCCGGACACCCGTTCGTACAGGCGATCCAACAATATAGTAACAACCAAACCACAGTATGTTGGATCCCCGGACATAGCGGTATCCCGAGGAACGAGAAGGCCGATGAACTGGCAGCCATAGACAGACACTCACCACGGTACATACCGGGGGTCCCATCCGCTGACCTGAACACATTCTTCCGGGGGAGGCTCCAGGAACATCTACTAGGTCACTGGAGAGCTTCTGGAGGTTACCTCTCCAAGATCAAAGGAGATTTGATCCGATGGACAGACCGACCAGATCGGACAGAGCAGAGGGCCCTATCCCGCCTCAGGGTTGGTCACACCCGTCTCACCCACACCCACTGCATCACTCGCGGCAGCCCTCCCTCCTGCCTACACTGCAAAGTAAGGCTCATTATCACCACCTGCCCAGAATACCACAACTTGAGAATCCACTACAACATCAGCTCCTCTATCCGTAACGCCCATTCCAACGATCCTGTCTCCGAAACCACTCTAATCCTCTTTCTGAAAGACGGCCGCCTTCTAAACATACTCTAAATACCCATCTTTCAACCAACCATACCTTCTTCTTCTTCAACCCTCTACCCTTCCGCTTACACCGACTAACGGCAAAGACGTAGCATCGACTTCCGGACCACCCGGCTACTACCGCACATCCAGCCAAGGGACAACACCACTCCGTGGGCCATCAGCGGAGGGAAGGACCCCCCGGGATGTTGACCACGGCCCCCCACCACCAACCACAGCACCGACCCCACCAGCGCACGGCCCAGCCTCACTGTCCGCCGGTCTGCGACCCATCGGACCACCCGGCAACCACTCCACTCCCAACAAAGCGATGACATCGCTCCGCGAGCACCCGCGGCCCTTCACTACCAGCCTCAGCACTGACACCACCCAGACATGGCCCCGACATCGCTGACTGTTGATTCAACCACCCACAATTACCCGAGATGCAGCGCATTACCGTGTGCCATCCGCGGGGGGAGGCCCCCCGGGATGTTGACCACGGCACCATTCTTCAACAACACAGCTTCGTCCACCAGAACTTGGTGATCGCTCCACACCCATCCGATACATGACACCACCCCCACGGACCATCCGTCAGTTGTGGTCCCGCTGGAATGCCGACAGCGGCCCCAGCGGAACTCCATCTGCCAGCACCTCCAGAACCAAGAACCGAAGACCAGTACCACAGACCCAATCTCCTGAAAGGCCTCCACTACAATACCAGTACCTCAGCGGCCATCCTCCGGCCCGAAGCGGAAACCGACCAGCATTGAAGAACTACAAGAACATCTCTCTCTATGAAATGTATATTAAAAATTGCAATGTAACTACGACCTACCATTGTAAATCCCCTACTCTCCCCCGAACACACTCTAGTCTTCCAAAATCCCCCTGGCCGATCCCCCCCCCCCTTCTCCCACCCAAAAACCCAAATACTCGATACAAACCCGGTGAACGACCGCAACTAGGTCAAAACCGGGTATGAATAAACGATATAATAATAATAATATTTGTCGATGGAAATAGGTTTAACAAAAATAAAAAAAAACGAGAAGTCTACGCGGAGTTTGAAAAGTCCCAAATTTTGGTCTACGAAGTTTAGGAACAGTTGTGATATTTATGAATTCTCTTGGATATGAATGAACCGATTTCTATCATTTTAAGTTCATTCGATACTGAGTTGTGGATCGAGTTTGAAAATCAAATGGTTGTCTCTTCTGATTTTAGAGATGTAATCGTACAAGTTATATAATCTTGAAATCATTTTTTGGCATAAAAAATGTCTTATTTTTCATTAAACGGACCCGGGTGTCAATAAAAAAAAAGCAAAACTATAGCTGCGTAATTTTATTATATCATAATTTTGAACGCTTCTAACTCGCTTTGAATAAATACACCAGCCAAAACGGTTTGAATTGACCTATGTTTTCACAACATTACTGATGGTTTTGATTATTTCACGCCTCGTATTTCATTCAGTAGCAGTTCTGCTGCGATTGGTAGAGGTTGATGGGGTAAAACGCACCCCCTAATGAAATGTAGCTTTATCTTAACTATAGAAAATAACACGGAAGAGTTTCATGCATAACTATCTTCCGTAATCATTATTTCTCAATATAACGCACAAATACTCACTGAATGCATTGAAAAATACCAGAAACATTTAAATTTCCAAAACCCCTAAAAATTGTCTATAGAAATATATGCGGGGCATGACGTCCGATCGTGGAAAACATGAAAAATATACATTTTAAATTACGCGAAGTGATCATTATCTGGCAGGATGATCTTAAACAACGAGATCCGTCAAAACAACGGATTAATGCTCATGACAACCACAGGGGAATATGCACCCTCATAAAGCTTCTTCTTCTAATTTAAAGAATTTGGCAGGTGGGAGATTGTTCACTATTATTCATTAAATTGATAACTTATGGATAATTTTTGTAAGCGAATTCTTGAGCATTTTGCCTCACACAATTCGGGTCGTTTTGCCAGCAAAAATATGAGACGATATATTAAACGATTTTTCTATAAAATTGCAAATACATCGTCTGTATTAGAACTAATTTTAGAAACCCGAATGATTGGTAAATAAGTTCACTGGTTACATAATTAAAATCGTCTTCCTCACCCTAGAAAATAACTATGGAACGAACATCAAAAATTACTTATAACAGAGACATAATTGTTTTTTTTTTAATTTTCCAGATATGATTGAACCATCGCTACCAAAATTTCATAGTAATATGGCGGACTTTCAGTTTCATTAAATATAGGCAGGCGCGTAGCCAGAGAAAATTTTCGGGGGGGGGGGGGGGGGGGGGTTTAGAACATGGTGATAAATCAACACATGTACAATTTATATCACAATGTTTTCCATGGGTTATAATTTTTTGTTTCGGGGGGGGGTTTGAACCCCTAAACCCCCCCCCCCCCCCTGTATACGCGCCTGAATATAGGGATATTTTGCGTTACGCTATTTTACTGAAATATTTTTTACAGAATCAGTCAACAGATGACAGGTTTTCACCAAAAACTACAGGTTTTCAAGCAATAGTAATTGACATATTCCAATGTCCTTTTTATTCCAACTAAATTTCAATCAGTTAATTTAATTTAATTTTTAGTTAGTCGCAATCACCTTCATTTTTATCGTAATCGAATTTGTATATACCTAACCGTTATTTGATATTTTTGAAAATACTCAATAGAACCGATTATGAAAAATATAGTTTAGTAAATCAAATAATGCGCCACTACAATCAATACTGCGAACATCTAGACCTTACTTGACCAAAAATCAAATGAAATCTTAGCTTTGTCGTAAAAATAATGCGTAGTATGTAAGCAAACATTGTAAACCATTTATGTGTATTCTACATTTGCTTGACGAAATAAATAAATCTATAAATAAATTAATTTTCGTCTTGTTGCTAAAAATTATGCTCCATCATACGCTTGATTCGATAAAACCATTCAAATTGACATCCCTGAACAATCGATCTACTACACAAAATGATATCCACAGTGTTCCGTTGATGCTTTTTCCTTGTTCTCATGTGTCTGGACGAACTTTTTCACTGAGCAACTTACTCCATTAGGAAATATCACAGTCTGCTGAGAAAATTGTTTTCAATTGATACAAAAAACAACATTAGTACTTTGAGATCGAATTCGTGGACACAGAAAACAAAGCTGCACTGAAAGCTAAAACCCGCGACAGGTGAATTGCCATTAATTTATTCTGAAATAGGCATCCGCCGGGGCCATGGTCGAAGCAAATGCATATACCGTACCTTTGCCATGCTGCAACGCTCAAAATGAATGAAATGATGCTACTCCTCGGCACGGTGAGGGAGGGACGATCCGGTCTGCAGAACGGAATGGCTTGCAGACGCAATCGATTGGAACCGATGGCAAGCTGGGAAAGTATTTTGATTACCTGTGGGTAAGTCTGAACTTCCCATCATAGCTCATTGAATGTTCCGCGGCTGCATACGGAATAATGCGATTCCCAAAAGGTAGCATTCAGTGGCGGCGCTAGAGTAGGGATTATGGTGAACTTTGATTTTCTCTGACATTGCAGTGCTACATGACGTTTCAGGATACAAAAAAAACATCGAAATTTCGAGCACTGCCATATTAGATACAACCATGGAATCGTGCATTGCGTTGAGTTACATGATAATGCTCATGATGACGACAAACGAATTAATGGATATTTAAATGAGTTCCGATGAACAGATAGAAGAATAACATAGAAGTATTGCTGTAATGGAAATAGCAATTGAACGAGTTTTACTTTTTTGCTCTATATGGCGCGCAGTGAAACGGCATGCGCTTATTGTTCAAAGTTCAACTGCAGTCTAGCGGCCTAGCGATACCGCTCTAGGTAAGCTTATGTATGATGATGCAACACAATTAGTACGAGAGCACAGGTGAGCAGGACCTGAGTGCTGTTACTTGTTTTATTTCGTTGCTAAAATCACTATTCCATCGAAATCCGCTGTCCGCAATTATTTAGTCATGTTGAACAGTGCCATCGCATACAATCCATTTCTCAACTCTTATGTCGGGTCGAACCGAAACATAAACAAGACCGGGAATTCTGCTGTGAATAGGTAATGAATTTAAAATTGAATTTCTTACCGCAAAGGAGACAGAAAAATAGAGAATAATCAACATTTCTCAAAACCGTTTCCACATTTCCGTCTACCTGAGGAATGAGCCTCTTCCAGACATGCCAACATATGGTCGGTTCCAGTCTCAGTCACCATTACCGGATTTCACCATTCAGATCAGCACTTGGCTCCATTCGATTATTGGCCCCATCTCCATCCACAGACGGGGGAACTGGGAGACTGGATGAGTACTTCACGGGTGCACACGGGTTGTCTGCTTTACTGCGGTCCGTTTTGGTGCATGGTTCGAATAGAACGGTTCTGATAGGCACAGAAAGAATAAATGTGTAGCAGAAGCTTTTAAGATTCTTGACATTAATTGAATAAAAATATCTTAATTTCGTTGGCCATTTGGGTGCGGCGAATGCATATCAAGATTGTCCGCATCGAATCGATCGGACGGCATCGAGTAGTAGATATTTCTGCCGAGCAGGATTCTGTCGGAGAATCCCGTGTGGTTTTTAATTCAATTGGATCTAATTGCGATTTGCGGAGTACAGATGCCGGGACTTCACCTTGGGTAATTCGCAAAACGAAGCACATGAATGATTCTTGGGTCGTTTCGAATTCGGAAGAAATCACATATTTTCATTTCGATATGTGACCTTTCTAACAATCAGAACAATGCATACCAAAAGGAATGATAGAAACGGAGGTGAAAAACAATTTGTTTGTCGGAAGATATCGGAAAAAAGAGAGGAAGCGAACTGCCTAAGACGAATCATTCTTCATCACGACAATGCAAGCTCTCACACATCATGCCAAAATGCAATTTTTAACGTTTATAACATCGAATTAATGAGTAATCACCGTATAGCAATGACTTAGTCTTCAGTGATTTCTTCTTTTCTAACATGTTAAAAATAAATTTCGATGACAACATTTTTTTGTCGCATAAGAAAGCGGTTAATGTATTCAAAATGCACGTTTGGAGATACCTTCTTCGGAGAGGAACAGTGTTTCGGAAATTCGGTTCGATTGTATGCAGAAAGACATGGAGAGTACTTTGGAAAACAATAAAGCCATTTTAGACGTGAAATACTTCACTACGGAGCGCCATTTTAAAATTCGCGTGTGGTAGAATGGGTAGAGATTAATCGTGAGTATCTCGAGTTACACTCAACCCATTAACATAATTATTTCTCCATGTTATATTTTTAAACAGTGTGAGATAACCATAAATAAATCAAAAAGGCTCATCACGCTTGCTTGGCTTTCTCGTACCCGGGACGACGGTTTTGTAGTAGGCACAGATCAGTCCCAGTGTTCAACTGGACGAGTATAGAAGGTAAAAGTTTTTGTGCTTCTCTGAACAGGACGACTTAATGTTGATCTTCCACCAATAGCAGTAAAAACAGATATTTTGCTCTCAAGTCGTGCTCTTATTCGCTTCTCGAAAGCCACGACGTCTAGCAATCGCCGTCAACAGATTCAAAATTTAAAACTATAACTCTTAAACAGGTTTCTTGAATTCATATTCTGAATTCATGACAAAACATAGGAAATTGCATTGATTGTTGGCATTAAGAGCTGAGGCCAGTGTGTTTTAGGGCGTTTTAAAGGACTATTTTCACGCTTCAAATCTGATTTTCTCAGAAACGGTGACGAATATCAAAAAAACGCAACTGACAATCTCTTTGAAAATTAGTTTAGATTATTCTGTGAAAATTTCAGAATGATTGTTTGACTTTGGCGATCGGGAAAGTCTTTTATCTGAAGGAAGAATTGCATAGCTGAAAACGGTAACTTTCAACTTGTTCATTGAATATCTCGCCTTCAAAAGCATGGATCAAAAATCTATCCTGACAATGTCTAGATAATTTAATTTAGATGCGATTACTGCATAAAAACATATATGTTGTCGCGATGAAAATGAAGTGTAAGTTATTTTTGTGGAGGTAAGTCGATTTTTATGTCGCCGCCATTTTAGTTCTCTGGTAACGCTTTCTTGGACCCGAAAATATCCAAACTTTCTTAGCCTCCCGACCACATCGAGAGGCATTTTGCACATAATTCAACAACCAATCGATTCGGAAACTTTGAACTTAAACATGTATGGCAACGTCGTTTCAGTATTTCAATAGCATACCATTGAAAAAATGATTAGAATTAACCTATGTTTCCATCCACCAATCCCAGCTGACCAAATTGAAGTCATTTTCTTGTTCGGCATAGGAGGCTTTGCGTCATGCATAAAAACACCGCATCATTCTGCGTAGTTCAAAGAGGAATCTATAAATATATGCTGCAAATCATTTCTTGATTTCAGTTGACGATTGACTGTGAATGAAACAAGTAACTCGTCCATTGAGGTGATGACTAGATTGTATATGCGTTCGCTCGTTGGATTGTCACTTTTGCTAAATCTTCACTGTACGAGGCTCGGGTGTCAAAAAATACAAAAATAACCGCGTAACCTTTTTCTGTCATAACTTTGAATTGATTTAGTCTGATTTAGTCGTATAAAGCATAATATTTTGGTCTAATCTTGTTTCCAAGAATCATATAGAAGGGATCCAGACTAAGAGTAGCAAAAATAATGCTATGAAAATCGTTATGCAGTATCGATTTGCTGTTGTTCCATCAGGAATAAAACGCTTCAAAAGATTCGGAAATTAGTACAAATAAGTTGCACCGACTCACATATATAGAATTATCAGATGCAATAAAATACAGTATTAGAGATAAACTCAAGACAAGCTGATCTGCGATTTTACATGTATCATTTGAATCCTTACTAAACTCGGGTTACCGCCAGTTTCAGTTAAATTATCATTTACATCAAAACAACAAGTGTCTTATCACTACATGCGTTGTAAGAATGACAAATTCGTTCATGTATTAATAAAATCAAGTTACAATATGAACAAAATTAAGGAATTTGTTTGCGTATGCATTGGTTCCTCAATATGCAAAAGTGAAAATCAATTAAAGTAACAAAATATGTTCTGTGGACTGTGTCACATATTTTCTTCATTGTATTACTGCCATTCTATTTTCAGACACTTTCCGAAGATTATAGACGCTTTTTAACGAAGGATCATTAAAATTACACTATTACAGAGTTTATTGGTTGACGGTTATTCAAATTTTCACATTCGCATTTTTCGATCGAAATATTTAAAATCTTCTCTAATCGCTGTTTATAAAATGATTGAGTTTGTACGTTCTCTGTCTTGAAAATTTTTATGATATAATATCGTTTCATTTGTCCAGATCTATATCTTGAGGTTGTTCGTAGCTTTCAAACAAGCCTTGGCTTATTGAAATCCGTTTGTTTACTTGTTTGTGCGGTGTAAATTCTGCGTTTTCAAAATGTCGTGTATTGAAAAGAAAGTGAAAATTAAGGTTCTGGACACATGGCTAAGTGAGAAGGGTGTTACTATGCGAAAATTGGCGAAGCGGTTTGAAATTCATCATGCCAGTGTTAAAACCATCATTAATAAGTTTGGGGAACATTATTCTTTGGATGAGTTACCAGAAGAAGGCAGAAAACCCGGTTCTTCCAACCCGAAACTAGACCAGAAAGTGGTATCTCTAATCATGAAGAAAAAATCAATGTCAATACGTGGTTTGGCAAAAAAGCAGGAACGAGTGTCGGAATGACAAGCGTTTCAAGAGGCGAAATCACCTGAAGACCTATAAGGAGCAGAAAATCTCAAAACAAAGTGTAGAACAGAAGAAGCGAGCAGCAACAAGGGCCCGGAATTTGTATTCGCGTCTTTTGCAGTGTTCGGATGCATGCGTTTTGATAGATGATGGGACTTATGTAAAGGAGGATTCAAAAACCCTTCCAGGTCCACAATACTTTACTGTCGTCGTTGGGGAGGATGTGAGCGATGCATACAGGCTGATTCAAGTGGAGAAATTCGGTCGAAAGGTACTGGTATGTCAAGCAATATGTTCCTGTGGTTTGAAGTCAACCATTTTTTACACTAACGGAACTATAAATGCAGAAATCTATCGATCTTAGTGACTCCAGAAGAGATTGCTGCCTTTATATAAGAAGCATAGTACACCTCCACTGTTTTGGCCGGATTTGGCGTCGGCTCACTATGCCAAAACCACACTCAATTGGCTTGCGGAAAAAGGTATAAATTTCGTTGAAAAAATTATCAATCAACCAAATTGCCCTCAGCTTCGACCCATCGAACGTTACTGGGCAATCGCGAAGAGGGTCTTCAAGAAGACTGGTTAGGCAGCTGGGAACATGAAGGAGTTCAAAAAAATTTGGGCTCAAGCGTCCAAAAAATGCGATGCAACACTTGTCCGGAACTTGATGAAGAGCGTTCGATCAAAAGTTCGAAAACTCGTGAAGAAATAACTTAAATTCAATCCGGTTTTATTATGCTCAAGTTTAACCCCGTACAATAAAGAATCATTTTTTAGTTTGAATAAAATATCGTTTTTTATGAAAATTTGAAAGAAAAATTTGTGGATAGCTTATTTTCGATACACTCCTTATAGAAATATGTCCTACTACCCCGGGCTCAGCGTTTTCAAGGGGGGCGGCATACCAATCTATGGGACCTTTTTTTTTGCTCGTTCAAGTCATCTTTCCTGATTTCCGGAGATGGATTTTTTGCTCACTAAACCAGCGAAGGGGGCGGCAAATCAGGTTTTGCCCCGGGTGCCAAATTTTCTCGGTACGCCACTGCTACTAATTTCATTTTACATGTTACTGTGGCATATTCTGTAACGTAAGTTTCAAAAACAATGCGATTATAACACATCTGAATACTAATAAACATATTCGTAGTATGAGGTCTGGATATCATGTTAGCTAAAAACATATACGACCTTATCTCAGGATCCCGACGTGATAGTGAATAACCGTTTGTACATTTGAATTCAACTAAAACACGTGAAAACTACTGAGAGAACAAACAAATTTTTATTTGTTGTTCAGTGTAATTTGTGTTGATTGTGAAATCTACCTGCTTTAAAATAATTAAGAAATTTATCGACACCATAGAGAAAATTTTGTTTCTGGAGAACATTTTCGAAGGCCAAACTATTTTGTGTTTGCTCGTTGTTGCCATCGTGAGTAATAACAACAATAACATTAACATACGGGGAATAATGTTTGAACTGTCACGTAGCTCACGATTTCTTGGTCCGACTAAACACTTCTCCTTGGGTGACGTTTTTGCTTCAGTCCGCTGGTTGAGGTGAGAATTCGCTTAATGTTCTGTGACTTCTAATAATTGAGGTATGCCCGCTGGGGATTATTTCGCAAAGGTATAGCGACTGGGTAGAGAAGTGGAAGCAATCCGTACCTAACCAGCATGTTGCCAGCATCCAACCCGTCGAAGATGATTGGACAATTCCACCACTCTTGATGGTCTTCTTCGCGTCACTGGTTCATAATCGCGCCTCGGAGAACAATCGAAAGTGGTGAGATAACCGACACTCACGAATTTTCATGACACTTGCCTCAATATCGGTGATGGCTTGTTTTGAGTTTGGTTGGTATTTCCTACCACGGTTGGAGGCTGAAACAGTTTAACATAAAGGCTTTTAGCGATCGTGGCCGTTTCAAAGTCCGCGCCGAGTCGTGGAATGTAAAATTAACTGTGTGATTTCCTAACCGCTTTAGCCTTGGGTTCTAATGCTCGAGTCAATGGAAAACAAGCCCGATCATGGTGACCACATCGAGCACGAGTTGTTCTGTGGTCAGTCCTGGATTGTTGCACGATGCCAAAGCTCGGCAGTTCATTTCAGAGTAGCTATCGAGAGTGAAAGGCGATACAATTGAACGTGCTTTTTGTGCTCTGGTTCTCGCATGATCAAGGTGATCTACTTCGAATAGCCTGTGGCCTGCACACTTGGTTTATTTTAGATTTGGCTAACGAAGAGTTGAACATTTGGCTATGGAATGGATGCTGTTTTTTACAATCATGATAATTATGTCGATTATTCTATTTAAATATAGAAGGTATTTAACTGCCTGAAACTAAAACCTAGCCTTATGATACAACAAAGAATTGCATTGATATCTTCCCTTTCTGCGGCAAAAAAAAAACTAGTAACTTTCAGTAGAATCAAGATTCGACAAATCACTCGGTCTACCAATCTCAGTTGTACACAGCATTCTTCTCGAGCATCAATTCAGGAAGCAGCTTTTCGACAAAAGGCGTGAAATCAGACAGGAAATTGTCATACCCGCAACCCGCACCCACACACAACCTATATCAATTTCCCACCCCGGTGATGCGGAATAGAATGAATCGGCGAATGTGACAGAATTGTTGCCTTTACTGTCGTGGCGTGGAAAATGCTGCCATCGTAGTGGACGAGCCTTTGTCACACTGCCACGAGCTGCCTCGTCGGTCGGGGTAGTCGTGGGGGAACAAGATTTTATTGGTGGATAAGGGATGCTTGAAACGTGACCTTTTCCGGAACGTTGGTTGAGCGATTATTGGCAGGGGAAGGCGGTAGACGACCTTCAACGTACCGACCAAGTCATTGTATTGTGTTTCGAAATATGAATCGTTGTCGATATCAGAAGGATTCGATGAATTCGACTGAATGCGTGTCTCGGAAGTAAGGTCATCATTACAGGCCGACGGTGCGGTGCAACTTTTCACACTATCTAAAATGGAATCAATTTGTCGATACACAAAAGCGACGTGCGCCGAAGTAATGAAATTGTATTCTGGAACTAATTTCGGCAATTATCATAGAAAATTGAGTTTCATGGGAAGGTTTATTTGTGAAGTTTAAATGGACTCTTTGTTGTGATAGTCTTGCCTTCCCATTGCGCTTGAAATTTTATGATGGTAGAGTTTCTACATTCCATCTAGACCCCTAGATTTCATCTAGACCCCGAAAGTATCAAATTCATAAAAACAAAACTTTATAAACTAGTCTCGAATCAGAATTAACACTTGAAATAATGTCTAATTCATATTTGCAGAGAAGTAATTTTTGTCATGAATACGACTTACTTTACTATGGGGCGCCTTTTCAAAATTTACTCTCTGAGAAAGTCATAAGTTTTGTTGTATAAATTTTATAATAAATTTTACTACATGCCATCGGTAATATGATCATCAATTTATGATAACATTTTCAGTTGTATGACATAATCACAAATGATTCAAAATTGAAGTTTCCTGAAACGTTGGAAATCAATGAGTATGAAAGAAGAAAACTCATGACGCCTTTTTCGTCCCTGGGTGGATATAAAAGGTTAACACTTGATATATTTCGTTCATTCTAGCCTGCGCAGCTGACTGAGCAGAAAGTAAAGCAAGTGTATCATTCCGGTTGGAGCAGGTTCAGAGCTCAGTTTCAGTATCAAGAATTCAGTTCAGTATTGAATCAATTGCGGGACGTTCGCAGAGCCAGTTTCTCTTCAAAGAAAATCGATTGCGTCATCCAGCTGCTGGTCGTTTGCATAGAAGCAAACAACAACGAAAAGTGATCAACGATGGGGAACATTATACAGAATCAGCCTTTCTAATGGTTCCAAATGTTGTCTAATGAACTATGAAGGTTGCTTTTCAAATCGGAGATAAAAATAGTCAATTTTGTTCCAATCTAGAATAATTTGATTATCTTTGTGCACTTTCAGCAGTGTGAAATTTGCACCAAACGAGTGCAAATAAAGCCACAGAATTTTACTGTTTTGCGTTCGAAAAAAAATGCTCCGAACAGTGTTTAATATCGTAGATAGTTCCACAATTTGACCCATCTGAATGTCAGAAATAAATCCCGTACAGAATTTTGATAGTTTCTTTCTCTGAAATATGCACATCCAAAATTAAATAATAGACATCAAAATTCTATACCAACCGTTGGAACCGCCCATTTGTGAAAACGCTGCGATGAAATCACGTAAAAAGAAAGCGTTTAACCAAAATTGGTTCAGTATAGAATCAATCGGCCTTGTGAGCAATTCTGCTGCGAGACGTTCGCAGAGCCAGTTTCGCTTAAAAAAAGCGCGATTGCGTCATCCTGCTGCTGGTCGTTTGAATTGGAAAAAAAAACAACGAAGAGTGAAGAACGACGGGGAACATTAGACAAAATTAGCCCTTCTAATGACTTCGAATGTTATCTAAAGAACTGTTAGAATTACTTATCTTTGGGAATATGCAAATCGGAAGTGAATATAATCACAAGTTTACAGTCTGATAGATTATTATCAGAAAACTTTCCTTTTTTTCTCGGCTCTTTTTTTCGTGAATACTTTACTATTGGGCGCCTATTTAAAATTTATCGTATGGTTGAGTGATAAGTTTTTGAATGTGAATATCACTTGGTTTATTCAAAGTATCAACATAATTTTTGCCTTTCTCAAATAGAATGGTTATGCAATCACTTAAAAAATTAACTAGTAAAAATAGGGCCGGAGGACCAAGTGTCATATACCATTCGCCTAAGCTCATCGAGCTGAGCAATGTCTGTGTGTGTATGTGTCAAATAATCCCACTAGGTTTTCTCGGAGATGGCTGAACCGATTTTGACATCTGGATCCGACTTCCGGTTCCTGAGTTATAGGGTGAAGTATGTTAAACATTGTACACCGTCACTTAAGCCGGCAAAAAAAACAGGCAAACAAATTTCTGAACTGGACTCACAGCTGCTTATATCGATAGTCATTATAAGTAAGCAACTTAGTAAACAGATTCCGGCTATCCTGGTTCCCGGTATCCGGTTCCGGAAGCATCGGAAATAGTGGTCATATGTTCCAAAATGGATCTCACTCATTTTTCTCAGCGACAGATTTACAGATTTCCACGAATTTAGATTCAAATGAAATACAAAGTCTTGGTACAACATTCCTTTTGTGGAATTTAGCCTTGCTGTTTCAGCAGATTTCGCAGCCGATTCTTAGTGTACATAATCATTGCATGGCTAGTACCACGATCCTACTGACACTGAGAATCCTTTCAGGTCGGGGCTCGAACATACGACAACTGGTTTGTAAGACCAGCGTCCTATGCATTGAAGATTCAAATGGAAGGTCTTACGGTATTATACAGAATTCCTGAATTTCATATGGATCCGATTTCCGGAGGCGAAACAAAACACGCAAAAGTTTTTCTAAACTTGACTCAAAACTACACAAATATTTAGCTATTATGAGTAGGAAACTAAACAAATCGATTCCGGCTACCCTGGTTAAGGGTTTTCAATTGACGACGAAAGATAATAGTCATATGCTCAAAAATGGATCTCGCTCATTTCTCTCAAAGATTGTAAAACCGATATTTCCAATCTTAGGGTCAAATGTCTTATGGTCCTTCCAACAATTACTGCATATTTTCGGATAAAGCTTGCTTCAGATAGAATTGGAACAAAGGCAATTGCCTGTATTTCAGTTATTTATTATTGAATTCAAGATCTTTTTTTATATAAATGTAGCGTTTTCTTCATAGTTTTAGAAAAAATGCGGATAAAATTATTCATCACGGTTTCGAAGGAATTCTCGAATTTTTCCTATAACACGGCTCATTAGGCGGCCCACACTTGCTTCGTCCATCGTTTTAGCTATCTTATTCCACCAGGTCGTCATCTGATTGATGTCTTTGACAACCTTTCCCTTTGCCTTGAGTCTCCTCTTCATGATTGCCCAGTATTTCTCAATAGGGCGGAACTGGGGGCAGTTGGGTGGGTTACGGTTTTTCGGAGCAAACTGGACCCCTTTCTCTGCATACCATTATTGAACGACTTTGCTGTAATGACAGCTTGCCAAATCTGGCCAAAACATTACGAGATGGTCGTGGGAACAAATGAACGGCAAAATTCGTTTTTGGAGACACTCTTTTTGGTATAGATCCGATGTCATTGTCTTATTTGTAACGAAAACTTTCGTTTTTTTTCTGCCACAGCTGCAAATGCCCTGCCAAATCATAATTTTTTTTTCCGAATTTGTCGACAAAAACAAATTTAAATTTGGCTGGAACATCCTCCCGAGCCGTTGCCAAGTAAAATTTTTGACCTGGGATTTGCCCGAAGTCAGCCTTGACATAGGTTTCATCGTCCATCAGAAGACAACCGTCGAACTTGATCAGCATTTGTTCATATAGTTTCCGAGCACGAATTTTTACCACACTATTCTGTTTCATGGTCCGATTTGGCTGTTTGCTAGCTCGATACGACTTGATTTTTTTCCGGAGTCGAGTTCTCTTTACGGTACAATGGGCAGCACCGAATTTTCTGGCCAAATCACGGTCCGACAGATTAGGATTCCTCTTAATCGTCTTCAAAATCTTATCACGCAGTTTCCGGTCCACAGTTCCACTCCGACGATTGGCTTGAGGCTTCCGAATTGTCGTCAATGTTTCCTTACACCGTTTGATAACGCGCCATACGGTGTTTCTGGGCAATTTCAGCTGTTTAGCTAGCCTAGATGCAGACCACAATGGATTTTCCAAATAACTGTGCACAATTTTTTCCCTTCATTCGGCTTCCATGTTGATTGTTTACAAAGTACAGTCGATTTGCGGAATGTCAAAAATCATACGTGAAGCTTACAAAATTCCCGACACGTGAGCGCCAAGAACTTCCAAATCCATCCACCAGAAGCGCCACAATATGAGCAAAAGTTTGTTCCAATTCGAAATGAAGCAAGCTTTGCAACAAAAATTTAAATCATCGTTTAGAGTACGATGGGAAAATTGCAAAAAAATCTTCAAAATTTGAATAAAAACTAGTAGAGTTTGTTGCGTCATGTTAGTTGGTGGCCGTATGAACCGACTTCAAGCAAGGCACCGTTTCATTATGTATGTTATACTAGTTAATGCACAAACAATCCCGTAGTTTCTCTCAAAAATCGAAGAGAAACATTTTGAATAGAATACCACAGAATTATATAAGAAAGGCATCATTACATCATTAGGTAGCTTTAAACTGGTTTTTCTCTAAATCACCGAAGATATGATCAGCAATTTGGAATATATTTTTCAGTAGTACGACATAACCACAAGTAACCCGAAAATGAAATCCCTAATATGTTCGATAAGTAAAGAAGATAAAAATTTGAAGTTACATTCATTGCGTAGTTGACTCGTTCGAAAAGTTGTGGAAATGAAACCGCATTTGATTCTAAGCCAAGATCTAGACTCGAAAATTTCGGAAATACATTCTAGACTTGGATTTAAATTTGAAACAGAATTCTGAAGATGAAATTTGAGGTTCAGAATTCCGAATTTGGTTCCAAAATTTTTAACCGGAATTCAGATTTAGAACCAGAATTCTGAAACTGAGTTCTGAATCTGTAGTTAAGGAACTTCAGAGCAAAATTCAGGACCGGAATTCGTATCCGGAATTCAAAAGTAATTGCAGAATTCAGTTCTTTAATGCATTCCGCAATCCAGGTTCATAATTCAGTTCTAGAATGCTGATCTAGAGTTTGGATCCAAAATTCTAGAAATTTAGTTTAATTCAGGATTCTATGGGTTTTTTTGAACAAAATCAAGAATCTAGAACTGAGTTTCGGAGCTGGATTCTGAATTCGAATTTGAAAACTAAATCCTGGATCGGAATCCTGCTGCAAACCAGTAGCCTGATCCAGAGGTAGGTGTTCAGTCCCGAACCTGAATCTTTGTCTCGAATTCAGTTCCAGAACACAGATTCAATGATAAATTCTACATTCCATATCTAAAATTCAGTTCTAAAATTCTGTTTCTGAATTCAGCTTTTGACACAGAAATTCTAGGTCCAGAGTTTAGATTCTTTAACATCAAAAAAACTGAACCATCCTTTTTATTCGTATTACCCTCATCCGGTTATGTCTCTAAAATTACCCACCCGCCTTTTTTATTCTCTATTTAACATTTATCATCCTTAAAAGAGCCGATTTTATAGAATGTTCTCCATCGTTGTTCCGATTTTTGGTGTATTTTTCTCGAAAGCAAATGATCAGCAGCTGAATGTCTGTGAAATTAACAGGACACAAAACCGGGAAATATTGTTTTTGGTGGTTACACTGGTTGATATTCTCCGTTGTCCAATGCTGTTGGTGATATTTTTCTCGAAATAATTTCTTGAATAATGCAGGATGTAGATTCATTCTCTTGACGTAAATTGAGGACGGCACATTCGATGTGGCCCCGTTCATGGATTATCAGAGACTGAAGGTAGCAAACGAACAACAGGGTATATTTACTTTTCGTTCCCCCTTCCCCCGTCTCTTCGCCATCTCGATGGCAACTAATTAGATCTCTGGAGTTTTCAGACATTTTGTTTCCATACCCCCTATTTACCTCGGTTTCCACAATATTTACTTTTTTTTATTTTTTCATCTCTTCGTAACATCACCATCACCGCCTACGGTCCTACGCTCCAGTCGATGACCAGCATGCGGGCCACCCGCCGGGCCTTTGTAGCCGGGGGTGTTTCCCGCGGACCCACACGAACTGAAAGGAAGCGGCCATAGATAGCACCAACTGGAAGTCATGCAATATTCAATTCACCGACCACTGCCGAACGCCAGCTAAAAGCTTTTTCCAAAAATTCTAGACGACATAATCTAATGATACTATTCTAGTTTTAAGTTAGTCGTTAATTAAGATTAAGAAATACCCTTGGCATCTTAGAGCTTAAGCAGTGTGCCTAAAAATATATATTATACAATTGAAAAAAAAAAAAAAAAAAAAAACAGGGTATATTTATAAATTCGGTTTTCTTTTATGTTTTGTGTTTTGACCTATTTTTTCACTATTTTAACAAGGTGACCCCATCATTACCATATTGACAACAATCTTTCAACATTTTCCATTCGTTTAGTGAAAAAGTGAGGCAAATACTGAAACAGGAGAAAAAGAAATAAGAATAAATAATAAAATAAGAAATCAAATCTGAATACTTAGTCCTACGTCGAAAATGTCGAATGCCGATGCCGATAATTTCTGTTCCAGTTTCAGGTCCTGTTTATAAACCCGTGTCATTGAATGAGTCACGTATCGTCACTTGATTAGAATATTTTCGTTGCCATAAATACCTTTTACGTGAGATCAACAAATCTACCTACAGAAAAAGAAATAATTAGCGTCAGTGAAACTTTTCTAATAATCCAAGGTGGAACACAATCGGTTGAATAAATGTTTTCGGTTGGTTTAGAATGTGTATTCTCATTCCTTTCTTCACGGGCCTCGTTCCATCGAATGTAAGCATACAGAAGTAAAGTTGGTACACTGTAATTAATTATTATTCATCAGGAAAAGTATATAATTTGATAGCATCCTTGTTTCCCTTCACATAGCTTATCGCTGCTAACTGAAAATCTCGTGGGACTCTCAGCCTTTAACCTTCACATATCACTGGAAAATCAGCTTGAGCGAAATTTTTCGTTCAACATCCTGGTGGTACTTGCATTAATTAAGAACTTGCTGATGAGCTTAATCAGTGGTGGTGTGGTGGGAGGACGTATAAATATATGATCATTCAGTGAATACCCTCGAATCAGCATACAAACAAGGGCAATGAGTTTTCGTTTTCCGCATGCTTGCCATATATTGGTGCTGACGTGGCTGTGGTCACGGTTGTTTCCGCTGTTGAGTTTCTGAAGCTTTCAAGGATGAAGATACGTTCGGAAAATTTTCAGCTCCAGCATTCTCCGCCAAACAAAAACATTTTGAACACTCAAATGTTTTGAAAGAAACTTTTCAAAATGTATAAGCCGCACGAGTCTGTTAAATTTTTGTTCTTTCATTAACATTAATTGAATACGGCAATGTTGTTCTATCCTGCGCATTGACGGCGAGCACTTGAAAAAAAACGTGTTTAATCCACCTAGCAGTGAGATGATACCTTTTTTTATCAATCCGCATCTGTTTTTTGCATGAATATTCTTCTGTGTTCGTTTTAAGCGACAATTTGAGATTTTAATCACTCATTACTCTGTAATGTCGAAACTGCAAACCGGATCGAATTTGAATCTAGAAGTGGGACAATCGATTAAACATTCCGTGATATGTCGAAGTAAGTTCCATTTTAGAGTTTACGGTAATTTAAAGTACTTCCAGAGCCGGTATTCAGGAATCAGCATAACCCAAACCGATTCGTATGGCCATATGACGAATAAATTACAACAGTTTTGAGTCCAACTTTGAAGCTTTTCGGGATTGTCATCTTCTATATCGGTTTGAATTTTAAAAATTCATCATCATGTAATTCGAGAAACGGAAGTCATAATTGGATAAAATTAATTAATTTTTGTATATAAGTTTGTTTTAATTTGAATTTTTGTTTCTGAAATTTGATTAGGCTTTTTTTGAGAAAACGATTGCGCTTTGAGAAACGATTTTATACTGGAACTGGAATTCTAAAATCGGTATGGCCGAAGTCAGATAAATTCACCTGAGTAGCTGTATAGTTTACATTTGTTTCAAAATATTTGAAAATCAGTGGAGACATCTTTGAGAAATCAAAGCACGAATTAAATTTTTAGGTGCCTTCTGATTCGACAACTGAATACAACTAAAACTGAAAAAAAGTTAATTTTTTTTATCGACTATCCAAATCTGCTAACCCGATAAACCTGATTAATTTATGTGGAATAGACATTTTATATACCAAACACCCTGTATCCACGAAACCGAAAGTTGGATCTGACTGAAGAGTAAGATGTTTTATAGAATCTTGAAACTTTTCATTTGAATCTTAGATGATTCTTAGATTTCATTTGAATCTTTGATCGGTTCAGCCATCTACGAGAAGAATGAGTTACACAATTTTGATTTCGTTTCATATATCATCCTGTAGTTCCGGAACCAGAGGTCGGAACCAAACATAATGCAGGAACTTTGTTTGGGAGCAAACGACTTTTCGTATGAATCTGAATTTGTAGAAAAGAAATTTTCTTCCAGCATTTATTGCTGTAAGTAGTTTAAAACAATATAATTTAAAAAAAATTCTGCCATCATCTGGTTTATATATGTCATATTCGAACGATTATGTTGCCAAAATCGTGTCGTGCTAAAATCGGTCCGAGGCTAAATGTAATGAAAAAGGATGATGTACACAGTCTTTTTGGTACTTAGAAACAATTGTATGTAACAGTATAAAAAATCGTGTTTCACGTTGCTCCCAAACATTGCTTTGTCATACAGCGCTCAAAACTCCCACTGCTGGAATAGGGAGAAAAGTCGCTTACACAAAAATTTCGATATCTCCGTTAAAAATGGACGGATTTTAACAATCTATGGCTTGTTGGATAGCTATTACCGTGCGGAATCTAAGTCTGAAAACATATTCTGTTTTTAAGGTCAATTGTTACAGATACTGTCAAAAAACTGAAAATTCTGACATAAAACTTCGTATAACTCAAAAAGTAAACATCCGATCTCAAAACCATTCAATAGCGTTTTGGGTGACGGGGAGACCTTTCATTTGCGACTAGTTTGATCAAAATCGGTCCAGCCATCTCTGAGATCTCGACCTCTTAGTTGACAACACACATACAGACACACACACATACACACACACACACACACACACACACACACACACACACACACACACACACACACACACACACACACACAGACATTTGCTCAGTTCGTCGAGCTGAATCGATTGGTATATGTCATTCGGCCCTCCGGGCCTCGTAAAATTTTTCTAAAGTTTGAGCGAATTCTATACCTATTTTTTATATATATAAAAAAAGGTAAAAAGATATTGGCATTCATGTTCGTATGTTCGACGCTACGATTAAATGTGCAAGCTTGTGGCACAGTTGTGAAATTGCTTTAACTAAAACCGAAGGCAAAGCATACCAGATAGCAACTTAACGTGACATTGCTTGTCCAGTTCAATTTTGCTCGATAGAATGCAAAACCATGGGTATTCTGAAATAACAAATGCCAAAATAACAAACATGCGACCTAGCAATCCCAATCAGGTCACGTTAAGTCTTTTTCCACCCATGGCTCGATGCCACCAACCCGCTTGCGAAATGAAGTCAAATAATGCAAAAATGAAAACCTAGAATTATTCCAGCTGCCCTGTTTATCGAGAAAACATTTACTTGGCCAGCATAAACCTTTCGATTGATGAAATATTGATGGGTTATTGTTACTGTACTTAGCAACCTCGTCCTACATGCGGATGTTATTGCTTCGCTCGATACGCTCCACTTCACTTGCATTTAGTAATAGATATCCTGCCAGAATCGTTTCGCGTCGTCGATGGATTCGAAAAAGACCTACGTTGCAGACATCCATTCGGACTTATGACACTTTTAGGTGCATCGGTCGGGAAACCACGGTTGACTGGCTAGTTTTTTAACAATGAACCAATTATCATGCATACAAAACGGCGTTAGACTTTTCGTTTCATCGGATATCATAGCGAAATGTGATAGCAAAGTGAAATAGAATATCTCCGGTGTCCCATTTTATCGGAAAACAATCAAAGCATATTTCAAAATTATATAGTAGTTTTCACGGTGTGATACTCCCAACCATTGCAGTGGAAAGAAAATCGCCACTAGCTGATGGTTTCGTTTCAATAGAAAATTCAAACTAAATTGATATCATCTTACTAATTAGCCTAGCCATTCCAGAAGTGATTTGCTTTTATTGACTTCGTTTATTTTGAAACATTCTCATTAATGAACGAAAACAACGAGTTTGGGCGTTTGGAAATAGTCCTATTCCTATTAACAGTAAAGACTGTCCCAGAAAGTATGGACGCAATTTGATTTTGCTGTAAATAATTCACAAGTGTTAGATATTTCAAATTTTATTCGATATACTGATAATATTAGACTACAACAACAGAATATTATTTTCAACTTTTGCTACTTCGCCATTGTAGACTAGCTGGCGCACCTTATTGCGAACGTTCCTCATTAAATTCCGTACAGACTTCATGGCGACAAGTTTTGACACTTTTTTCCAATCTTTTCCGAACTGTTGAATGGTTTCGGCTTCCGAGACATGTTTCCTAAGATGTGCCTTCGTTAATGCCCCAAATTCCTCAATTGGCCGAAGTTGTGGGCAATTTGGTGGATTCATGTCTTTTGGGACGAAAGTGACATTTCTGGTTGTATACCATTCTACCGTTGATTTCGAGTAGTGGCAAAAAGCAAGATCTGGCCAGAAGACAACAGGATCCTTGTGGCTTCGAATCATGGGTAGAAGTCGTTTTTGTAAACATTCCTTGATTTATATTCCGCTGTTCTTTGAAGCAGTGGTGATGGAGGGTTTCGAAATCTTACCGCAGCTACAAATTGCTCGCCAGACCATAGCTTTCTTGCCAAATTTGTCGACTTCAATCGATGTCTCTTACTGGTTTAACACTTACCGTATAATATTGTGGTCCCGGCAAGGATTTGTAGTCGAGTTTCACGTAGGTTTCGTCGTCCATGATTATGCAGTTCAAATTTCCAGCAAGAATTATATTGTACAGCTTTTGAACCCTCGGCCTGATCGATGCTTCTTGTTTCGGACTACGTTTTGGTTGTTTCTGCTTCTTATAGGTTCGAAGACTCAAACGTTCTTTAGCACGGAGAACAATTGACTTCGAAGTGCCCACTTTTTTGGCCACATCCATAACTGAAACCTCCTTGTTTTGCTCGAACGCCTACTATTCTGCGATTTCTGTTGAACCGAAATTCTAAATTTACCCTGGGGTAGTTGCAAATTTCTCAGGCGAAAACGACATAACATGGAATTTAATCTGAACTCGCATGAAACAAGATCAGAGTATATCAATTAAAGCTTCAAATCGTTTTATAACGCTTTCTGTCCTGCTGTTTGCAACAACCTACCTCTAACATGTTACACGTGGAACTGAAACTTTTTCGCTTATATTTATAGACTCACGTACTTCCAACAGCTTCGCTTTTGCATCGATTGACCAATCAGAGCGATGCTTTCCCGTTGATATATTTATTTATTTGTCGTCAATCAAAAGTAGACCATAAGGATAATTACAATAATCGTCTTAAATTAGTAAACTAGTCTAAATATATCACTAAATAATGTATAATTTATTATGAGTTAAATAATTATAATTGGCTTACCGAATAGAACTGAAATATTGCTTTAGTTTGTTTTTTGACATAGTGAAATCGACTGCTTCTGAATGCTTGTTGTATACATCCATCAATTGATTTATTGGCCCATTTTTTGCATAGTTTGTTCGCTGGTGGTTTGTAATAAAAATGTTACGATTTCTTAAAGGCCGAGATGGTATGTAAAAATTTAGTTCGGACAGGAGTTGACTTGAATCTTACAAATGAGACCATTGAAAATTCTCTGCGTTCTTTTAATGTTTGAATACTGATCAGCATACAGCGGGCTTTATAAGACGGAAGAGGAAGTCTTGTCCAACCTAATTTACGAAGTGCAAATAACAAAAATTGTTTTTGAACTGATTCAATTCGATCTTCCCAAGTGATTAAGTAAGGTGACCAAACTAAGCTACAGTATTCTAGTACTGACCGAACATAGGCAATGTATAATGTTTTAATTGTATACGGGTCGTGAAAACAGTAACAAAATCGTTTTATGAATCCTAGCATGTTATTGGCTCTGTTTATGATTGTATTATAATGGTCAACAAAAGTCATTTTAGAATCTAGTATTATTCCTAAGTCCCTAATTCTTTCGCATTTTTGAACTGTTTGACTTCCAAGAGTAAGTATCAAGTCAGGTGTATTTCGTTTTTTACTGAATGTTATTCTACTGCATTTTTTCACATTTAGTTGAAGAAGACTTTTGTTACACCATGTATAAAAAGAAAGAATTTCTTCTTGATAAACCTTGGCATCCTCACTTTTCTCTATTTCTAAAAATAGTTTTATATCGTCTGCGTATATTAGAATTTTTATTTTTTTTATTAGAAAGGAAATGTCGTTAACAAACAAGATAAATAAAAGAGGACCTAAATGAGATCCCTGGGGGACCCCGGAACTGACGTGAATGGGGCTCGACTTTTTACCCTTAAATTTTACAATTTGTTGACGATTTGTTAGATAAGATGCCAACCATTTAAGAAGACCTGGTAAGATTCCCAATTTCTGTAATTTGAACATAAGCATGGGTATGTCAACACGATCGAATGCTTTGCTGAAATCTGTATAAAGAGCCTCAATGTAATTTCCCTTGTCCATAGCGGTCAGGGTATAGTGGACGAATTCAAGCAAATTAGTAGTAGTGGAACGTCCTTTGAAAAATCCATGTTGCATGTGAGTAATTCTATTTTTACCTTTTTTTATAAGTATAAAAAATAGGTATAGAATTCGCTCAAACTTTCGAAAAATTTTCCGAGGCCCGGAGGGCCGAGTTACATATACCAATCGATTCAGCTCGACGAACTGAGCAAATGTCTGTGTGTGTGTGTGTATGTGTGTGTGTCCGTATGTGTGTTGTCAACTAAGAGGTCGAGATCTCAGAGATGGCTGGACCGATTTTGATCAAACTAGTCGCAAATGAAAGGTCTCCCCGTCACCCAGAACGCTATTGAATGGTTTTGAGATCGGATGTTTACTTTTTGAGTTATACGAAGTTTTATGTCAAAATTTTCAGTTTTTTGACAGTATCTGTCACATTTGACCTTGAAAACAGAATATGTTTCCAGACTTAGATTTCGCTCGGTAATACCTATCCAACAAGCCATAGATTGTTAAAATCCGTCCATTTTTAACAGAGATATCGATATTTTTGTGTAAGCCTTATTCCAGTAGAAGGAATTTTGAGCGCTGTATGAAAAAGCAATGCTTGGGAGCAACGTGAAACACGATTTTTTATACTGTTACATATAATTGTTTCTAAGTACCAAAAAGACTGTGTACAGCATCCTTTTTTATGACAATTTGCCTCGGACCAATTTTAGCACGGTTCATTTTTGGCAACATAATCTTTCGAATATGGCATATATAAACCAGATGATGGCAGATTTTTTTTTAATTATATTGTTTTAAACTACTTACAGCAATAAATGCTGGAAGAACATAACATCCATATACCATTCGAATCAGTTCGTCGAGATCAGCAAATGCGTGTGTGACAAATAATTTCACTCAATTTTCTCGGAAAAATTTTTTTCTACAAATTCAGATTCATACGAAAAGTCGTATGCTCCCAAACAAAGTTCCTGAATTATGTTTGGTTCCGACCTCTGGTTCCGGAACTACAGGTTGATATGTGAAACGAAATCAAAATTGTGTAACTCATTCTTCTCGTAGATGGCTGAACCGATCTAAGATTCAAATGAAGTCTAAAAATTATCTAAGATTCAAATGAAAAGTTTCAAGATTCTATAAAACATCTTGCTCTTCAGTCAGATCCAACTTCCGGTTTCGGGGATACAGGGTGATTGGTATAAAAATGTCTATTCCACATAAATTAATCAGGTTTATCGGGTTAGCAGATTTGGATAGTCGATAAAAAAAATTTACTTTTTTCAGTTTTAGTGGTATTCAGTTGTCGATTTAGAAGGCATCTAAAAATTTAATTCGTGCTTTGATTTCTCAAAGGTGTCTTCACTGATTTGCAAATATTTTGAAACAAATGTAAGCTTCTCAGGTAAATTTATCTGACTTCGGCCATACCGATTTTAGAATTCCGATTCCAGTATAAAATCGTTTCTCGAAGCTCAATCGTTTTCTCAAAAAAAGTCTAATCAAATTTCAGAAACAAAAATTCAAATTAAAATAAACTTATATAAAAAAAATAATTAATTTTATCCAATTATGACTTCCGGTTCTCGAATTACATGATGATGAATTTTTAAAATTCAAACCGATATAGAAGATGACAATCCCGAAAAGCTTCAAAGTTGGACTCAAAACAGTTGTAATTTATTCGTCATATGGCCATACGAATCGGTTTGGGGTATGCTGGTTTCTGAATACCGTAAACTCTAAAGTGGAACTTACATATCATGGCATGTTTAATCGATTATCACACTTCTAGATTCAAATTCGATCCGATTTGCAGTTTCGACATTTCAGAGTAATGAGTGATTAAAATCTCAAATTGTCGCTTAAAACGACGGTCATTAAAATAATGTCACGAAAACTTAAACACCGAAGAATATTCATGCATAAAACACATGCGGATTGATAAAAAAAGGTATCATCTCACTGCTAGGTGGATTAAACACGTTTTTATTTGACTAAACAGTTTGTCATTAACGATCACTTCAAAGAGCATCGAAATGCAAGAAAGAATAGCAATCCCGCGATAGTTGCATATGTCTGCTTTTTTCCCATTTTTGAAAATTGGTATAAGGAAAGAGTTTTTCCACGTATCTGGAAAAACTCCAGACTGAAGCGAATTATTAAAAAGCCAGCACAAAGGGGTCGCAAGATCTAATGCTATTTTTTCATGAATATGGGTGGAATCCCATCAGGTTCGGCACTTTTAGAGACATCCAATTTGTTTAGGGCATCTATTATGTCTAGCACTTCGATTTGATTTACATTAATATCTTCAGTAAACTCTGGAAAGAAATTAAAATATTCACGATCGCGGTCATCTTCAGAAAACTTCGTATAGATTTGTTGAAAAAATTTAGCGAAAAGATTACAAATTTCTTGTGAGTTATTACCAATGTTTTCCTGTAAATACATTCTTGACGGAAAGTTTTCTGATTTCAATTTGTTTCTAACATAACTAAAGAATTTTTTTGGGCAAGACTTTATTTCCTGTTCAGTTCTTGAGTTATACTCTTTGAATGCGGTATCATTTGCTAAACTTAGTTGGTCACAGATGTGTATGTAATTCGATAAATTGTCACTATTATTTTCTCTTTTGTACTTTTTATGAGCTTTTTGTTTTCGATTTCTTAGGTTTCTAATATGCTCGTTATACCAAACAGGATACTTTGAATTATTTTGTCGCCTAATTTTCTTTAATGGGACGTGTTCATTTATTATGTCGTACAGCCGTGCGTAGAAAATATCGACTGAAATTTCGACATTTCTTTCGTTTCTAAGGAGGTCTTGCCAATCTATTTCTTTTAGCTTACGACTAATACTATCATAATTTGCTGAGTGGTAATCGAAAATTTCCTCATACTCGTAGTCGTCGAGTCTATTAATCTGATGTATAAATATTGAGAATTCGATTGCTGTATGAAAAGCTTCATTTTTCCACAATGGAGTTGGTGTTTCTGTTACACAAAAATCATCGTGAATATTAGTAAATAAAAAATCTAAATAACAGTTTTGCTGATTTTTTACATGATTAATTTGATTAAGACCTAAACCGGATATTTTGTCGAATAAGTAATGAAGTGTTTCATTCTCTCCAACGAGAGGTAGTAAAATGCTATCATTTTCAGCGTCTGGAATAAAGTCGATGTTGCGCTGATTAAAGTCTCCATATATATGAACTTTAACTTCCGATGGAAGCTTAGTCATGATTTCATCTGCAACATGCAGAAACTTTTCATATGTGGCTTTTTGGGCATTGTTAGGAGGAAAATATACTGAAACAAAAATATGTGTTTCACCTGCTAAATGAATTCTTACCCATACGTGTTCAAATTCTTTAAATTTCGTAGTGGTTTTCATTTCGGCGTCAAATTCTGCTAAAAATGCAATAAGAACACCTCCCCCCGATTTTTTATCAGATGTATGGAGCTCACGATCGTTTCTAAAACGTTGTAAATGTTTCCGAAGGCTTCCGTGCTGTTAACGCTTTCATCCCAACTAGTTTCGGTTGCTAGAATAATTCCATACGAAAACCCTAAAATATTTTTATGGATTTCATTAATCTTAAGTGCGCTCTTCATACGGTTAAAATTTTGACAATATGCTACGAGTTCTGTCGACGACGCTAGATGAGGAGATCTTATTGAACATGATTGTTGACTTATGATAATATTGTCATTATTCTCTTCTTCTGGGTAATGCGTCAAAATTGCCGAAAACACGAATGTTGAGCACGACACGCCACGCACGTATCAGTTGACGAACATTCAGCAGACATTTGATTCGGCATCGTTAGTTGCAGGTTGTGCTCTCGATAAGGATTAATCGTCGGTCCTCTTTGAAAATTAATTGTAGGTCTGTAATTTGTTGGTGGTCCCGAAAATCGATCCTTAGCTGCAGCAAGAAGTATTCTATCAGGTGGAAGATTATTTCGGCTGTTGTTGTAGTTGTTGTTATTATAGTTATTGCAATTATTATTCATGTTGTGACTAATAATGTTATTGCAATATCGTTTTGTAGATGAATGATGCGTTGAAAGAATATTGGATCTGTTATTGTAATTTTTTCTTGAGTTTCGCTTTTTGCGCCTTCTTGACTTGTCAACCTCATTTTGCTGACGTCGGAACCTAGATTGGCGTGCGTCGTACTCACTCCAATCAGCTTTCCATACTTTTTTGGTGCCTAATAAACGCCATCCAGAATAGTCGGGTTTTTTACAGTTCAATTCGTCATCCAAACTGGGGCATGCGTCAGGTGTCGATGATGATGATACAGCAACTTGGATTCCAGCAATATTTGTTGATAAAGACTTCAACTCCTCTAGAATGTCCAACTCGACCATAGAATTCGGATTGTTAGGTAAACAGGTTGCTGTGTCAAGTGATAGCTGGCTGAGTTGACTTATTTCGTTACTCAGGTCTCGCAAATTTGAAGAAAATTCTGACGTCACGGTTTGCAGTGTCGAGAAGACACTTTCCTTTGTCGATTTTAAAGCTGTATCTAGCAGTGCAGTCATGTGATTTTTAATACTTGTCACATTTCCCGGCAAACTGCTATTTTTATTTAGTGCGATCAGCTCATTTTTTATGGTAGTGAGTAAGACTTCTAGTCCGTCAATCGCCTCATGTATTACAGTTGGCTTCTCCTGTTGAAAAGCAAACTTATGCAGCACTTCCGTGTTGGTCTGAAGTTGCTTCTCCAGCAGTTTTTGTTGCTCAACAAGGCTGCTATAATGCATCTTTACTTGTAGTAATTCTTGACGCTATCGCTTACTCCTTCAAAAGCGTCGTCTAATGCAGGGAAATCCGGTATGCCGGAGACTTTTAGCAGACAAAATAGGACACTGCTAGCTATTAATCAACATTTCAATGATATTTCATTGAAAATACATCGCTACGATCATTCATATCAATACGTCGTAATATTTCCAATTAAATGATGAAATACTATTACTGATTGGAACTAAACTGACTGAGCTGTAAGTGTTCAAAAGCTGACCACATTTTCACTTGTATTTACACTTGAATTTCTAATTTGCACCCCTATATAGAAAACAAAAATGTGTTCCACATAAAAAAAAAAGCTTGCATACAAAACTTGAACACAAGCTTGGCGAAGAGAAGCTCAAATATCGAAATCGCAAGTATGTACAAAGATATAATTGCATACATATGGGATATTGGTGTAATTTCGTGGGCTATAAAACAAACAATGTTCGGTGTTGGTTCCTAATCAAGATCAATCTGAGAAGACTCTCATGTAATTGCGGATTCAATAGTGTAACGATTGAATGAACTGTTTGATTGTAGATCATTAGAAATTTTATTTTCCTTGTTCCACGTCATATTGGAATAACCACCAAAAATTTAGAAAAATGAAAAAAAAATCAAACAGAAACGTTGGGGTCTAGAAAATCTTCTGCTCTAACTATGCTGCTTTGAATTGTTCATTTCTGGTTAGTCTGCGCTGAGATACAGTGGACACCGCAAATCATGATTTTTAAGAAGCGTCCTCAAAAATGCCTCTTCACCGATTTATTTCTCAATATTTTTCCACGAAAAAATTACAAAATGTTGTTCGAATGAAGCTTTTTATTATACAAAATATTTGAATTTATTTTGTTGAACGATAGTTCTGAAAAAAATCGCAAAAATGTTGACCCTTTAATGCTGACATGAAACATGTCTAACAGGAATCTGTGATGATGATGTACAACAATACAAGCAAAGTGCGCCTTTCGCATTAGAACAATGTTTGCTATTTTGGCTGCTACTGCATCCACTACATTCGCCATTTTTAGTCCTCAGCGATAATTTTCGGAAAGAGATTTGCATCGAATGACAAAGTCTACTGCAACGTTCTCTTATTCGCTTAAATTGAATTGTTGATGATTTACTGTGCAGCCTAGAATTCGTCAAAGAACAATTCCTGGCCCCTTCAGTTGCATACTGCACTGTGTATGGCTTGATATAAAATTGTGATGCTATGCCTGTAGGTTGTACCATTTATCAGTTGTAACTGATAAAAGCATTACTGTTGTAACCACGCTAATTAAAAAGATGGGATACTGTTGCACTGACTACTGGGGTTGCCTCTGTCCTCGTCGGGAAGATTCATTTATCGGTCGTGTAATTATCCCAACCGGTAGAGCTATGCATTATTTCTGATTGATTGAAGTTCGCATGCTGAACATTGCAGTTCATTGATCGACTGCCGTACGATTTTTTTCTGTTTGAACCACAAACATTTCCCTCTGGCGTTCGGATGCATAATAATGATCGATGATAGATTTTACTGTGCAGATATGAGCTCAAATTAGCAATCATACAAAGTGCAATACGCTTTTATCTGATTCGAGCCAATGAGGTAAAATAAGGCACATGCTCAGCAAGAACGGGGCGGCGAGTGTGCTAAAATAGCTGTCTGATTACCCTTGTCTAATTTATGAGTTAGGAAGCGAATATCGCTCTACCTTCTCGACTGACGGAAACAGTTAAGAGCAGCAAACCAACGGAGGTTGAACGTGTAGCAAAACATCGAGTAGGATCAGCACCTCTGGCGATTCGATTAGAAGCAAACTTCCAGTGCTACCTAACTCATTGCGATGGCATACCAGACATTCTGCTTAGTCTCGCAATAAATAATAGTTCGAATCATCCATCCAATCTAGCTGGGCTTGTTTGGTAATAGGTTCAATTTGATGTTTAATAGAATGAAATATAGGGGAAAAAAAACAGGAGAGCGCTTTTTCTTCCCGATTGTGCAATAAAGTTATTTCAAAGCAACCCTGTATTAGATTTGTCTGGAAAATAGAGCGGTCGTAGCATATGAGTACGAATTTTTATTTTGGAAAGCTCAGTAATACATCAATCGAGTCAATTAGCGTACACGATTGTCTAACTATACTACCAGTATCATAATGTCAAGTGACTGGATCACACGATGCCGCCAGGCCATGCTGCTTTTTCTAGTATTCTAGTAATCACAAAAACGTTGTCGCTTTCAATCGTACAACACGATTGTCGCACCGCCACCCGACTGAGGCTCCACCGTGATCGGCGATCAAGCAGTTGTTGCCGCCATTAGATGTCGTAATTATGTTGTGATAAGCCTGTTTCAGATATCATCAGCGGAATGGCACTTGAACTGAAGTGCTATCGTTATGTTGTTACGACATTAATGTTTGAATGAAACATTGGTTTTCCCACTGTGTCAAATACCAGTCATCTTACCGAGAAACATAAAAATAATATGCATGATTTGCCAAATTGATTAAAATGCAACCTGTTTCTAGCAGTCGCATTCAGAATTAGGATTCGTTTGAACCGTGTTTTTAGATTCATTCCAGCGAGTTTCCCGCTTCAATGCCTGATTATACTCCTAGATGATGCATGAGTAAACCTAGCTTCTTTCATCCCACCATCGAGGCAATCAAAACGGTAAATTATCGAAATGTCATGCCAAAGTGAAAATTAGTGGAAGTAATGCTTTACTAATGAGTTTTTCGAATGTATGTACAGCCCATCATCAAAACTCGCTTCAGTTCCAGAAACGTAACAGCCGAATAACTAGCTTAATTACAACTTCTAATTGATTGGTTATGTGCTTGGAAATGAGACACATGGCGTTACCATGTTAACATGATTGCGATTGGCTGTTAATCTATGCATAAATCTGGAATCTAATTTGATATTAATACGAAGCAGTCGCAACGGGAACTTTGCGGTACCTTCCATATTGCTATTGGAGAGAGATTTTTATTTATTCAAATTCAGTTACTCTGGCGTTATTATACCTTACTTAAATAGAACCTTTTTTTTTCAAAATTTACCATGTAGGACAGTGATAAGTTTTCAATCAGAAATAAGATGAAAATACCAAGAATAAATTGTCAACAATATCAGCTAATATAACTAACTCAAAAACTAAGTTTGGAAGAAACGATCATTAAGGAAGAAATCTCACCACGCTTGCCTTTCTCGCACTCGGACATATCAATCCTGCTGTTCAACTGAGTGAGCATGAAAGCAGAAAGCTGTTTTAATACACTTAGTGGAGTAATGCTGCCTTTCTCTTATAATTCTTATTCTTATCATAGGATCAAAAAAAATAAAAGTTTTGTATCATAAGGCCATTAACACTCCAAATACCAAGCCTGAAAAAAAGTTGGAACGGTAATTTCGAGCTGTCATAGCTCAGTTGTTTTTCAACGAATCTGAATAAATTTCACACCCTAGAATTTGTCAAGTTCTTAGATTGATTCAAAAACTAGCAGACGATTGGTTAAGCAAAACCAATGAAAATTTGATTTTTCCCGTTCCAGGTTTTTTCACGTGCCCAATAGGGCATTCTGCTTTCCTATTTTCTTTCCTTTGGCATAAACGTCGGCATAGAAAATATTGAACCCTTTTTTATTCAATTCAGTTTTATTCAGACTTAAAACTAGAATAGTATCATTATGTAATGTAGTATCGGGGTCACGGATTCTCGAGAATCCAGCTTTCAGCTGGCGATCGGTAGTGGCCGGTGAATTGAATTTATCATGAGAGTCTTCCAGATGGCGTTACTAATTATCTATGTTGGCCGCATTCTTCGGTCCGTGTGGGCCCGTGTGGGTCCGCGAGAAACGCCCCCAGGCAACGTAGCCCGCATGCTGGTCATCAACTGGAGCGGTCTTCTAGGGGGCGGTGATGGTGATGTTACGGTAGAGAATAAAAAAAAGTAAATATTGTGGGAAGCGGGGTGAAAAGGGGGTGTGGGAACAAAATGTTTGAAAACGACAGAGATCTAATTAGTTGTCATCGAGAAGGAGAAGAGACGGGGAAATACACTTCAACTTTAGCTAGTCATAACTTTGTTGTTAGTCAACCGATTATCGAAATTCACCATTGGAAAGTACTACTTCCAGAAATAAAATGCACTGAAAGCACCGAAAAATAAGGTTGTCCACCCAAAGTTATAATGAAAACTGTAGATAGATGACCTAAGAAAAAGTGAGACTTTTTTACAATGATCATAAATATCCCGAAATTCAAAGCGATGACCTATATATTTTTACACATCATTCGATTGCTAGTGATACCAGTTATAATATTCGCCCAACTACCAATTCTGCAAATCAAAAGAAAACATTAAATAATCGATGAATTTATAAATATATATGGATTTTTCATTTTTTTCACATGTTTGTATACAACTCAAAAATTAAAACGATGACATGTACATTTTTCTGCTCAAAAATATTGGAATGATTACCAGAAACAATGTATTGATGAACAAAATTATATATCCGTTCGAAGAATCTCAAGAAATTTGGTACAAATACAAAAAATTTTTATTATTGGGAAAATTTTGGTAAAAATTACCAAATCAAAACTTTTTAATTATATGACATAATACAAGGATCAATAAGTCCCGAGACTAACAATGGAAACAACATTTTTTTTGCAAATTTTTTTTTCATTCATCAACATAATCACCTTTTAGGGTGATACAATGGTTCCAACGTTTTTCCAATTTTTCAATACCATGTTTATAAAAAAAATTATCTTTCGCTTCAAAATAAGCTTCAGTTTCAGCGATGACCTCCTCATTTTAGCCAAATCTTTTTCCATTTTTTTAAGATCAGCAAAGAGCCAGTAGTCACTGGGGGCTAAATCTGGTGAGTATGGGGGGTGGGGAAGCAGATCAAAGACCAATTCGTTCAATTTCGCCATTGTTTTCATCGACTTGTGGCAGGGTGCATTGTCTTGATGAAAAAAGATTTTTTTTTCTCTGCATGTGCGGTCGTTTTTCTTGCGATTTCCTCCTTCAAACGCACCAGTAAGTCAATATAATAATCACTGTTGATCGATTTACCTTTTTCATGCTCAATTTTTCATGAAGGATAGTAAATACACTTCCATATGATATGTGTGTCATGTCAGCAATCTCACGGAGCTTCACCTTACAATCTTTAATTATAATTTTTGTCACTTCACTCACATTTTCCGGTGTAGCGGCTTCCACAGGTCTACCCGAGCGTTCCGCGTCATTTGTGTCGGTACGACCACGTTTGAACTCGGCGAACCACCGACAAATCGATGCTTTTGATGGACAAGAGTCCGGATAACATTTTTCAATCCATTGTTTCGCTTGCACGGTGCTTTTACCCATTAAAAACAATGTTTTATCATAACACGAAACTCGGTTTTTTCCATTTTTTAAACAAACTACAAAACGACTTTACTCCAACCTCGATAACTCAGCTGTTTCTGGTCGGATCGACTTAAAATTTTGACCCGTTTCAAGCAAAGGTTAGTACTCTAGAAAGACGTGGTTACTGGTTTACTACGAACGCCATTTCTGCTTTAGTCTCGGGACTTATTGATCCATGTGTTACAATAGGAAATAGAACGTAAAATTATATAAATTTTATAAACTAACCCTAGCAATTAAGAACACAAACATATATCTTAATGTTTCCGCTATCCTAAACAACATCAATTATAATCAATAGAATATTAAAATTTAAATCTCACAAACTTAGAATTATTTCGGAATGTATAGAATTCGAAAAATATTTGAATTTTTTATTAGTAAATTTCACTCGAAAATTTATCATATACTTGTTTACCAATACAGAAAAAGTAGAATTACGAATTTAGCACAAAAAATCTCACGAAATTAAGTAAAACTAGTGAAATCGGGAATTCATTTTTTATGTCAAATATCTTAGAATTGCCTGAAACGTCGAGATAACACCAGATCTCGACGTTCGATATCGGAAATCTTAAAATTCAAAAAGCCAGAGAGTCGATTTCTTTAAAAAAAAAATTCGAGATTTAAAAAAATTTAAAATAATATCTCCTCCGCCATTTTTTATAAACATGCTTGAACGTATTTTCTGTCAAATGCAAGAAACGGATTTTTTTTATTTACCTCAATGTTAGATATAACAGTTTAAAAATAACATGTTGTTGAACTAGTTTTGCTCATAACTTCGGATCAGAAAACCCTACCTGAATGCGCCAGTCATAAAAAATGGTTTTAAAAAATTTAAAAAGATGTTCAAAGATATCTAATACGAAAAGTGAAAAATAAAAATGCTAGAGCAAAAAATCTGATTTTTTTAGGAACACCCTAAGTTGCTCTTTAAAAATAGCTGTAACACTAAAACCGTTGCAGATACTACAATGGTGTCCTCAGCAAAGCTGCTCGATATAAGTTTATCTACAATATTGCCGAAGGATGCAGTCCTCTATCTCAACACGTCCGGAAAATAATTTTTGGATCACCATAAATTTTTTGAGATTCTTTGAACGGATATATAATTTTGTTCATCAATACATTGTATCTGGTGATCATTCTAATATTTTCAGCAGAGAAATTTATATGTCATCGCTTTAATTTTTCAGTGATATACAAACGTGGGAAAAAATGAAATATCAATATATACTATTAAATTGATCGATTTTTTAAGGTTTTCTTTTGATAGTGTAGGAATGGTTGTTGGACGAAAATTATAGCTGGTATCACTAGCAATCGAATGATGTGTAAAAATATGTAAGTCATCGCTTTGAATTTCGTGATATTTACGATCATTGTAAAAAAGTCTCACCTTTTCTGAGGTCATCTATCTACAGTTTTCATTATAACTTTGGGTAGACATCCTTATTTTTCGGGGCTTTCAATGCATTTTATTTCTGGAAGTAGTACCTTTACAATGGTGAACAAATTTCGAAAATCGGTTGTCTAACAATAAAGTTATGACTCGGTAAAGTTGAAGTTCTCAATATCCTATTCGCGATGCAGTTGCCGCATGAAAGCAGATAGGGCATATTTTGAGCTTGGAACGGAAAAATTAGATTTTCATTAGTTTTTGTCTTTCTCATATCGAAAGGTTATGCAATCACTTGAAAAACCGACTAGTGAAAATTGGCCCGGAGTTCAGTTCATCGAGCTGAGCAATGTCTGTGTGTATGTGTGTGTTTTTTTTACAAGGTGAAATACCTTATGTATTTTCCCAGTTCACGGGCTCGGTAGTTGTCAAGCTACCGCTATTGTGAACCAGCGAGTGGGACTGGCTCAACCTTACCCACTAAAACACCTTGGACATCTTGCCTCGATCCCCCGGGAACTAAGCTTAGCTCAATACTTCGAGGGAGGCTGTGCTCATGCACTTCTTCGTTTGGGAGAAAATGAGCTCCTGCTCTCTTTATCCATCTCGGCTGTGCTCATGAACTTCTTCGTTTGGGAGAAAATGAGCTACTGTTTTTCTCTTTTTATCCATCTCGATCCACCTTTGGCGCCTCGACGACCCAATGCCGCTACGTCACGCCACACTACTCGACTGATCCCCGACTATGGATCTAGCCTACACCGACTGAGAGTTTCCCCTTTTACGCCACGCGGGACACCCGAAGGAGTGCCGAGGTCTGCTCTGCGATTCCGGTTGGAGCATGGCGTCCGGTTCGCTGATGCCCCGTCGACTCGAATCGGTGTTGTGGTGTCTACTCGACTAGTCCCCGGTGATGGATCTAGCCTACACTGACAGAGAGTTCCCCGACGATGGAAGTTCTCCCGAAACCGACGTTTTCGATACCCGTCCACGGCCCGACCGTAAGGATGCCTGGGTCGATCCAATGATGCCGGTTGGAGGATGGCTTCCGGTTCACTGGTGGCCCGACTATCTTAACGGTGCTACGCCACGATCTACTCGTCTAATCCCCGATGAAAGATCTAGACTACACCGACGGAGAGTTCTCCGGCGAAAGAGGCTCTCCCGACACCGAGTTCCCTGTTGCACCACACGGGACACACGAGAGAGTGCCGAGATCGGTCCGGCTACTCGACTAGTGCCCGCCGAAGGATCTAGCCTACCGCGACAAAGAGTTCCCCGACGCTGGAAGTTCTCTCGAAACCGACGTTCCGAAACCGGTTTACGACGCGCCTACTCAACTAGCCCACGGTGGTGGGTCTAGCCTACCCGACGGAGAGTTTCCCGGCGAAGATAACCAAGCAGCATTCCACACGCTTCGTCTGTCTTCTTAGGGTGCCGAAAACAGTCCGGCATTCTTCGTCTTTGGACCTAGGTCATTTGACGCTGCTCTTCTCGCCAACTCCTCTGCAGTGTGGACATAATCTGAACAACTGTCCGGTTCACCGCGTTCCATTTTCCTTCGTCACTGCACATCCTTTGAACGATGTTCTTCACGCTGACATCGGCGCCAACGATGGCAGTCATTTCGCTACGCGGTTGGATAAACCGTGGGCAACTGAATATTACGTGCTCCGGCGTTTCTTCTGTGTCCTGGCACTCAATATACAACGGCGACCTTGCGTGGCCAAATCTGTGCAAATATTGCCTAAAACAGCCATGTCCAGACAGGAATTGCGTCAGTTGGAAGTTTACCTCGCCGTGCACTCGAGTTGTCCAAACCGACAGGTTAGGAATTAATCGATGCGTCCACCTTCTCTTCTCCGCGTTGTCCCACTGCTGTTGCCATTTAGTGAGCGTGTTGACTCTCTCTCTGTTCCGGGCTCGTCCTGTGCCTCGATCCCTGAAGCATAAGCTATCCTCTTCCAGTAGCAGACAGATGGGGATCATTCCGGCTATCACGTGCACAGCGTCTGACGATATTGTTCGGTACGAACTTGTCACGCTCATTGCCATCAGTCTGAAAGTGCGGTTCAACTGGGCTCGGTTCCTTGCTGTTGTCAAATGTTGTGTGTGTGTGTGTCAAATAATCTCACTAGGTTTTCTTGGAGATGGCTGAACCGATTTTGACAAACTTAGATTCAAATGAAAGGTCTCGTGGTCCCATACGGAATTCCTGAATTTCATCCGGATCCGACTTCCGGTTCCGGAATTATTGGGTGTTCAATATTGTACACCGTGTGTTCAATATTGTACACCGTCACTTAAACCGACGAAACAAAACACGTAAAAAATCTCTAAACTGGTCTCAAAACTACACAAATCGACAGTCATAATCAGTAGGCAACTAAACAAACCGATTCCGGCTATTCTGGTACCCGGTATCCGGTTCCGGAAGTACCGGAAATAGTGGTCATATATACCAAAATGGATCTCACTCACTTTTCTCAGCGATGGTTTGACCGATTTCCACAACTTAGATTCAAATGAAAGGTCTTCTGGTCCAATACCGAAATCCGAAATTGTTTGGCTAACATGAGCTGAAAATTTTACTAGCTTTGAGTCCAAATTTGAATTTTTGTTATTTGCATTTATTTGCATCGTCACTGTAAACAAAAGATTGAAATTATAACCTGGAACCGGAATTCGCATTCGGAAAAAATAAACAGATTCATATAGCACCTTTTATATGAAGCTAGGTTTTTGAAAATCGGTTCAGTCATCTTTGAGAAAAGTGACTCAGGCATTGCAACAAAACTGAACGGTTTGAATGTTTAAGTTCCCGTTACACTATAATTCCGGAACCAGAAGTCGCAACCATTTTAAAATTAGGTATTTTGTATGAGACCAAAATACTCGATGAATTTTAACGTTCCTTGCTTCGCTGCTTTGGATGACGGTTTGAAATTGTTTACTTTTTTATCGGAGGTCAAAAATTTAGATTCCCCTGAATCCAAGTTTGTGACCATTTCTGGGAAATCAAAGTGAGTTCATTTTAAAAGTTTTTGAACTTTATTCCGGTACTTATGAAAACTGAGAGCCGGTATAGCAAAAGTATGATTATTTGATCATCTACTAGCAAGATTTGAAAAATTGAAAATTTTTGAGATCAATTTTTAAGGAATTTCTGCCCTTTGCATGGTCCGTTCTGAAAAAAAAAAACACATGAAATTGAACCTGATCAACCTGTCATTTTGAAACCGGTAATAGGAGCAAATAAAATTCATGAATTTAAATCTAAATTTGTAAAACTCGTTCCAGCCAGAGGGCCGAGTGTTTTCGACTCAGTTCGTATACTATACTATTCGACTCAGTTCGTTAAGATTGCAAAATATCCAAGTGTGAATGTGTGTGTGTAACAAATAACATCTCAATTTTTTGGAAGGTGCAGATGCTGATAGTACATGACCAAATAATCTCATATAAATTTTACTAGTACTCGATAAAACGGTACTCCCGAAAGTACCAGAAATAATGATCAAAATCTCTAAATTGGAATGCACTCCGATTTCCGATTTAAAAAGTTCTACAATCCCACAGCAAACTGTTTAATTTTAACCGTTTTCAGCTAAGCCTGTGGGACTGGCCTGGATTTCCTACGACCGCACTCGTAATGTTCTACCGAAAAACTTTTTGCTGAGAAGCCATCTCGATTACCAGTTGACTGAATGTGAAATTTTGCACAGTTTTATTCAAAATTTCTTCAATTTTACCTGTGGAATAAGAAGCTATACTCGAATGAAAATATTTCAGTCTCGGCCATATTTCAAACGAATTTGTGTCGGGAGCGAGTCATTTCGCCGAAAGTCGTTTCGTTGAGTGCCTCTTCACCGAATAGGTCATTTCGCTGAAAGTCGTTTCGTAGAAAGGGTCATTTCACCGAAAGAGCCATTTCGCCGAAGCCAAGATAGCTCTGTGGCACAAAACCGCCGAGGTGACGCCAGCTGAGTTAACCGCCGACCAGCCGTCGAAAGCGAAGGCCCCTCTCACACAAACCTTTAACCGCCTCGAAACGAAATTAAAATAATGCAATTCATTTTTCTCGTAGATGGCTGAACCGATCTTACTTTTTAGTCAGATCCGACTTCTGATTTAGGAGATACAAGGTGATTAGTATAAAAATGTCCAGTTCTCATAAATTAATCAGGTTTATCGGGTTGGCAGATTTGGATAGTCGATTACCAAATTAATTTATTTTAGTTTAAGCGGTATTCGTTTTTGGATTCGAAATGTACCCCCAAATTTAAATTCGCACTACAATTTCTCAAAGATGTCTACACACTCCTGGTTCCAGTATCGAATCGTTTCTCAAAGCTCAATCATTTTCTCAAAAAGGCCAAATCGAACTTCAAAAACAAAAACTTAATTTAAGGACTTAAGGTCCCATACAAAATTGGTGAATTTTATCCGATTCTGGAATTACAGATGATGAGTTTTTAAAATTCATACCGATATAGAAGATGTAAATTGTTTGGCGTATTAATTTATGGCCATTCGAATCATTTTGGGTTATGCTAGTTCCTAAATACCGGCACTGAAAATACCATAAATAATGACGAAAGACTCTAAAGTGGAACTTACTGCGACATCTCATGGAATATTTAATCGATTGTCACACGTTAGGATTGGAATTCGATACGATTTGCAGTTTCGGCATTACAGGGTAATGAGTGATTAAAATCTCAATTTGCGTTTAAAACGACGATAGTTGAAATAATGTCATGAGAACTAAAACACCTAAGAATATCCATGCAAAAAACACATGCGGAATGATAAAAAAATGGTATCATCTCACTGCTAGGTGGATTAATCACGTTTTTATTTGTGCTTCAGGGGTTGATTTTGGAGCTTCCATGTCTTCGGACGAATTTCCTCTTTAGTTATATTGAAAGCTTTCATAAGTCCACCTACAAGTGAGTTTAAAAAAAACTCTGTTGCATTCCATAAAGACCTAATATCCTAAGAATAGCTGTATATCATATTTAAACAAGAAAACTTGCTGAAAACATAACAAAATTAAAGTGTATTGATATCGAGATACACCAGAAGACAAAAACTTTTTTGTCGTGAATACGACTTACTTTACTATGGGGTGCCTTTTCAAAATTTACCCTCTGTGAGAGTGATAAGTTTTTTGATCGTGAATATCTCTTGTTGTATCTAACGAATCAACATAATTTTTGCTACATGCCATCGGAAATATGATCACAATTTTATGATAAAATATTCAGTTGTGTGACATAATCTCAAATAATTCAAAATTTAACTTTTCTGAAATGGTTGGTATAAACGAGTATCAAAGAGGATAATTCATAAGGCGCGTTTGCCTATCTCGTATTTTGAAAGCTCATAGCTCAGTGATTTGTGAAAGGATTTATATAATCTAACTACCAATAGAATCGAAATTTTTCAACTTAAACGTGTATAGCAACAGCATTGAAGTATTTCAATAGTACACTATTAAAAAACCTGTCTCATTTGACCCATGTCAACACCAGCCAATCAGAACGCGTTCTGAGGAAGAGAACAAAATATCTGCTGCTATACAACAAATCGTTCGAGAAAATGTTCCGAACAGTGTTTAATATCGTAGTGAGTTCCACCATTTGGTCCTTCTGAAAGGCAGGAATGAATACCGTACAGCATCGGGATAGTTTCTTTCAATGAAATGCAAATCCGACATGAAATATCGAAATAAAAATTCTATATGCTGCTATTTTTATAGCCGTTAGGACCGCCCATTAGTGAAAAAACTACAAACGAAATCAGGTTAAAACAAACCTCTCAACAAAAATTGGATTAGTTTGGATTTTATCGTCACTGCGAGCAGATGTATTTTGTGTCGTTTGCAAAGCTAGTTTCGCTTCCGACAAGAGCGATTACGTCACAGCTGCCAGTCATTTGCATTGGTGAAAAAGCAACGGTGGAGAGCATTACACAAAATCAGCCGTTCTAATGGCTCTAAAGGTTTTCTAAAGAACTATTAGGATTTCTTGCTCGCAAATCGAAGGGAAATATCCTCAGTTTAGTGCAAATCTAGAACTGTTTGATTTGATTTTTGCACTTTTCGCGTTGTAAAATTCACAGTAATCTAGATCAAGTGAAGCCTTCTTTGTTTTTGCGAAGAATGTGGAAAAGGCTAATGCTTGCTTAATTCATACAATTGATCAACTAATTGACTAATTAGTTCGGAAGTGTTAAGGAACATGTCAGTTGTTTTCGTATTCACGACATCCAGTTATGTCTCTGACATAACCCACCCGCCTTTTTATGTTACCTCTTTTTACGTAACAAGTTTTACGAACACAATTCCAAATAACGTAAACTTTTTTTACGAACCAACTTCGCAAAAAGAGGTTTTTGCATACAATGAAAATTATATCCGGCTCATTTATATTCCAAGGAAATTACAAAAATACCCAGATTCGGAATTGGTTTGATGAGTATATGCCGGAAAACGATATTAACTGCCTTTTTTTTTACGTCATAATTCGATTTACGAACCCCCGATTATTACGTAAATGCAGGTTTGGTTGTATTATGCATTGTTTATTGGAGACCCCAAAATCAAGTTCACTATTAAAAAAATAATACTTCCAATTCAGATTTATATGAAAACACACTTTTAAAAATATAATAATTCTGAATAACGACGTATTGATTTTTCGATCGAATGTAGTTCGATCAAATCATAGCTACCTTTGATTTTGCTAGCGTTATTGGGAATACAAATGAAATACGAGGGAAAAAACGATACGACGTTATTCAGAATAAGGGCGAATATATTATATAGTATTCATTAACCTTGCACCTTAAATTCAATATTGATAGTAAGCGAGCAATTTGAGCAACAATAAATTTTGGAAGTAAAATAAATTTTCGAAAGAAAGACGAAGTTTTCAATGTTTTCTTCAATTGAATATTGTTAACCTGTTTAGCGGTTTGTATTTAATTTTTGATTTAATTTTGTACATTGTGATTTTTTTATAACAAAGACTGGCGCTCACTTAAAAGATAATTAGCAGTTTCACAGGTAGGTACATTACCTTTTTTTTAATTTAAAATTTTGAAATTTACCAATAAAAACATAAAAAAAAACCTGTTTAAATCCACCTAGTAGTGTAATGATGCCATTCTCATATCAATCATACCATCATATATAATACTGTGGTATTCTTCAAAATAATTTTGTTCGATTCTTAAAAAGAATAACCGAAATCGGTTTGTTTGACCGTCTACTGATAAAAACTATTAATTGGAGAAGATTTGAGGTCGATTTAGCTTTTTATGGTTTGTCGCCCTTTTCAGTGATGGTATACAATTTTTAACACACTTTACCTTATATTTCTGGATTCGGAAGTCGGATCCAGATGAAATTCAGGAATTACGTATGGGACCACAGGACCTTTCATTTGAACCTAAGTTTATGAAAATCGGTCGCGCCATCTATGAGAAAAGCTAGAAAACATATTTTCATTTTTTTGCACATTTTACCACATTACTCCGGAATCGAAAGTTGGATCTAAACAATATTCAGGAATTTTGTATAGGACTACAAGACCTTTCATTTGAATCTAAGTTTGTGAAAATCGGTTCAGCCATCTCCGAGAAAAGTTAGTGCAAAAAAACGTTACATACACACATACGCACATACACACACATACACACACAAGTACCAAAAATGTACGGTTGTATTGACGCACAATTTTCAGCTGATGTGATGGTGTAGTCCTTCAGTATCGAGATGGCATGAATTGAAAGATAGCTGTTTTGCGTATTAAATATAACTGTAGTTGGAAATGTAGACAAATGCATAACTGGAATTCGGAAAAATGTCCTGGAACCCTGTCGAAAATATTTAATCCCCTTTGCATTGAATTCTGGTTTAATTTATAACAATTTTCTATTATTCAATACTGATTACATCAGATGATATTGGATAAACTATTACATAACAGCTGGTGCCGGTGGACGCACGATACTTAGGATAAATTCTCTTGAAAGCCGATGCTTGTGTGCTCACTGTGATGTGCAAACTTCAACACTTACCTCACGATTCGAGCATTATTGGCAGCTCTGTAGTCATTAAATTTCATAGTTCAAGTACCTTTTTAACCACTTATCCTCGCACGATTGTTGCGCTTTTCTTCGGCGGCGAGTGGCAGTGTGGGTTCGGTTTGAAGATCCGATTCCTTTGCCGTCTGCTCCGGCTACCATCATCTCACGATCTGGCATAAATGTTTTTTAAACGATATTTCCTCATCGGGTCCGATGGCCAACAACAACGATGGCCGGCATCTCTTCACTGAAAATTTAGGTTGATGACGACGATGGTGATGATGATGATGATCTTGGGCTTATTTCACCAGTTCAGAGATGTTTTCTGTTCGTTAAGGTTATAAGTGAGTTACATAAAGCTGATAAATCGTTTAATTAAAAAGCATTTCGAATTGTGATTTATATTGCATCCACGTCAACGCATGCTTTGTTGTTCTGTAGCTTTTGTTGACAATGTTGTACCTCTCATAAATGTCATCGTTGAAACGAGTATGCCAGAGGTTTTTTCTAATGTCATAATGTAATACCGGGCATGCAAGGCGACAGGTAATTTTTTGGAAACAGAAACCATATTTCACATCGAGAAGAATCATCGAGATGTGGGTTTCCGGTTTGCAATCACGTGTTCGCAATATATGTAGAACAACAACGATTATCACATTATTTTACGTTTTTCATTTTCTGGCCAAATTCATAACATTAAAGAGATTGATTGAGATTAATCGTTCTCAGTGACGTAATTAAAGAGATACTTGAACAAGACATGGAACATGCTTTATCACATAAACAGTAGCTTAGATTAGGAAAAAATATAACAAATTTCCGCCAAGCAAATCTCTTTTTCCGCTGAACCACAGCCTGCAACGTCTGGATTGTGATATTAATTTGATTGAGTGAAAATAATGCTTTATTTCTTGAGCTCCTGGTTAGTCGACACCAGTCCAGGGCAGCATAAGTCGTAATCCGGTGAACCCTGTGCGCTGTCCGGTACTGTACGGATGGGTGAATAATTTTCGCCTTTACTATAATGGATGGCTTCCACTTCACGATCCGGAGCTCACCACGGAAAACTTTTAAAAGTCACCGCCTTACGACAAAGCATCACATATCACAAGAGCTGGGAGTGATTTGCCCCATCAATGGCCGGAGTCTCCGCGCTCGTTGCTCCAGCGAATGGTACGTGCCTCTGCGATCGTCACGTGGGAAAGGACGGAACTAGAATTACTGGATACACGAGTAGCGTTTGGTTTTACGCCAATATTTTCCTGGATGGTTGAATTCGAGACGAGCGATAACGGATAGAGAATTTTTGTTTTATTTTCGTAGTTTTTTATGGTGTCTCTTTGTTGGTCCAGAAGTTTCTATTTTCCCTCCATGCATACTACCGAAATTCGACGGTTGAGTTGGTTAGTTAGGGACACCGCGTATGCTGGGGATCGTGCGACTATGCAATTTTGCTGAAATTCTGTATGATGGACTTTTTCCTCTGGAAAATAATTTTTAGAATGCCATGAGTAGTTTGTTATGGTGGTTGCCGCGTACGTTGGAGAATGTCGTTGTGGTTGATTTAGAGCATCAAACCACCATAAGGTAGATGGTCTGTTCATGTGCGTAAAAGTGGCACCCAGGGAGCAATATCAGCGAACAACCAGCTTCAGCTCTCGGAGGCACCTTCATCCTGCCCTGCTTCTGTAATTCTAACCGGCGTTATTTTTTTTTCCAATGTCAGTGGTCTTGCTGCTGCTGGTGGCGTTCTCGTTGGATACATCGATGAACGAACCGAAAATGATGTGTGGTGATCCTTTCATGTTTCGTAGATGGTATCGTACTGGTTAGAGAGATTCCGACACAGTTTATGAAGGGTATACTTTTTTGCTTGAATTTGATCTAGTGGTTGCCCCTTCTTACGAGAGTTTTCCGGATGAGTGACTGTATTTTGTGGCATAAGGTTACAGTGTAGTATGTCTGGTGAGTTAACGATGAAAGCAGACATCAGGGAAATTGATTATCAGTGTTTTCCGTTGACACGGTGTGCGATGAAAGTGTACGCTCATTAGTGTTGGCTATTTGTGTGTGTGTGTGTGTTTTTTTTTACAACGTGATCCGAATACTTGTAGCTTCGGGCTTTTCTTTTATTATTCTCATGCAATTTTGCATCTTCTTATCTTCACCACGAAAAGGGATCAATCAAACAATTCTCATATATGTGAATACTAATTTAGTAGTGAAATTTTCAGTTTATTTTAGCATCGATTTGGGTTCTATTTGATCTCATTCCAAGAATGTTATGAATACCCATCATATTCGAGATTGAGAGTAAATCATTATTATATTATATATTAATCACACTTTAGAAGTAGCCTAATTAATCTTTTTTATTTTGTGTAATTTTTTTTCAGAAACAGTACCAGTACAAAACCAGGTTGGTTTTGCCAAAACGTCTATTTTCCATAATCAAATTGATTTATTTGTTCATTTATTATCATGATGACCACAAAATTCTACATTTTGTGATATGTATTTGTAGTGTCTGTTAGTGGTCATCAAATGGTGAGATAACTAAGTCCTCACAAGTTCCTATCTCATGCCTCCCCGAGCGTCTATGATGACGTTTGGTCAATAGAACGGCGTCGACTGGGTGCTATCGCCTTCTGCGTTAGTAGCAGAATGAGAGGGTGCGAAATGGCTTGTAGTTATATATTGAATTAAATTATATTACATTGTATTATATATTGTTATTATTATTATTATTATTATTATTATTATTATTATTATTATTATTATTATTATTATTATTATTATTATTATTATTATTATTATTATTATTATTATTATTATTATTATTATTATTATTATTATTATTATTATTATTATTATTATTATTATTATTATTATTATTATTATTATTATTAGTATTAAAAAAGAAATATTATATATATTTCCTGCAGTACTGCGACGAAAGAGGAGTATAACTTACACTGCGACATCAACTGTTATACATTGTATTATAGCATATTATTTCATATATTATCTTCTTATATTGTTATGTTATATTATGTTGTATGGTATTATACTGCATTGCATTATATCATATTAAATTGTGTTATATTATATTGTATTATAAGTATATGTATTGTGTTATATTGTATTATGTTATAGCATATTGTTAGAATATATTGTGTAATGTTATATTATATTGTGCTATATTATATTATATTATTTTATACTATTTTACATGACAGAGAACAGATATCCAGCAGACATTCATACGTGCATAATCCAGTGCAACGGTGATTTTTACCTGATTTTTACTTGTATGCTTTACACAGCTTTTTAACAAAGTTTGTACTAGCTTGAATGTCTGTTCCCTGTAGTTATATTATATTATTTTATATTATATTATATTATATAATATTATATAATATAATATAATATTATATCATATTATATTATATTATATTATATTATATTATATTATATTATATTATATTCCTTATTTTTACCTGGAGCTGTTAGTAGAATATATTCAATAGTTGCACTATTTATGTACCATTTAATTCTACTACTTCACTGTCACGTTATTTAACTTTCACAAAGTCACTATACTTTAATGAAGCATAACAAACGTTACAATACAGATACGCGTATTTCGGAATGTTATTTACATCCAAACATACATCCATATATTGTATTATGCTCAAGTATATCGACAACGGGGAGGGGTAGGGAGTGCATCAGGGTATCTTACAAGTGAATGACTGGATGATGGAGTGGATTGCCAACCTGAGTCAGTTATAGCCTCAGCGTTTTGGGATGCTCGTAAAATTTTGTTTTTGCAATTTGCTCATTAAATATTTGATTGAGTAAAAAAAATAACGAACCAATTGATACGTTTGAAAAGACAAATTTCCTGTTGACTCGAACAAATGCGGTCTGCACCCTCACAGGTTTTAATGAAACTTGCTGTACATGAAGACTTTGTTACAAAAAAAACACTTTGTATACTTTATTTTTCCATGAATGATCTGGACTGTCTTTTTAAAAGAGTTATATATCATTCGACTCAGCTCACCGAACTCAGCAAATGTCTGTGTGTGACAAATATTGTTACTAGCTTTTCTCGGATATGGCAAAAGCGATTTTCACAAACTAAGATTTAAATTAAAGTTCTTATGGTCCCATACAAACTTCCTGAATTTCATCCTGATCCGACTTCCTGTTCCAGAATTATAGAGTTATATGTACCAAAAGCGAGAGGACAATGTCACTCACTTTTCTCGGAGATGGCTGAACCAATTTATACAAACTTAGATTCATCTGGAAAGTCTTAAGATGCCATAAAAATATCCCAATTTTCATACGGATCATACTCCTGGTTGCGAAAAAATGGTACTTAATTTAAAAATGTCAGTTTCAAGGATATTTTTTTAATAAGCTACCCCTTAATATTGGGTACACAAAAACCTCCGTATACGAACAATTTTTATACGTTACCTCTTTTCACGTAGCTCTTTTTACGAACTAAATCCCAAATAACGTATCCTTTTTTTACGAACCAAATCCCAAATAACATAAACTTTTTTTACGAACCTACTTTGTAAAAATTGGTTTTGGCATACATCGAAAGCGATTTCCGATGTTTGAGGTGGTTCTGAAGTTTAGGACCAACCTTCAAAAGATACGTGTATAAATTTGACAGCTGTCTGATTATTAGTTTGTGAGCATTTTGAGTGAAACTACTTTTGTTATTGTGAAAAAAATGGAAAAAAAGGAATTTCGTGTGTTGATGAAACACTACTTTTTGATGAAAAAAGTGCCGCCGATACCAAAAAATGGCTTGATGAGTGTTATCCAGACTCTGCACCGAGCGAAGCAACAATTCGTAAGTGGTTTGCAAAATTTCGTATTGGTCATAAGAGCACCGAAGACGATGAACGCAGTGGACGTCCAAAAGAGGCTGTTACCGATGAAAACGTAAAAAAAATCCACAAAATGATTTTCAATGACCGTAAAGTGAAGTTGATCGAGATAGCTGACACCCTAAAGATATCAAAGGAACGTGTTGGACATATTATTCACGAATATTTGGATATGAGAAAGCTTTGTGCAAAATGGGTGCCAGCGTGAGCTCATAATCGATCAAAAACAACAACGAATTGATGATTCTGAGCAGTGTTTGGAGCTGTTATATCGAAATAAAACCGATTTTTTTCGTCGATATATAACAATGGACGAAACATGGCTCCATCACTTCACTCCGGAGTCCAATCGACAGTCAGCTGAGTGGACTGCACGCGATGAACCGAACCCAAAGCGTGGAAAGACTCAACAATCGGCCGGTAAGGTTATGGCGTCTGTATTTTGGGATTCGCATGGTCTGTTCTCAGACCTCAAGAGAATGCTCGCTGGTAAAAAATTTAGAAGCAATGAAGAGGTAATCGCTGAAACTGAGGCCTATTTTGAGGCAAAGGACAAATCGTACTACAAAAATGGTATCGAAAAGTTGGAAGATCGCTATAATCACTGTATCGCCTCTGATGGAAATTATGTTGAATAATATAAACGAATTTTGGCAAAAAAATTTGTGTTTCTATTAAACGATACGAACTTTTCAGCCGAACTGTTATTCCTTAAAAATTTTTGCAATATGGGTATTTTTGGAAATTATTTAATAAACATATGCCGCAAAACTATGTTTGGTGTCGTCACGAATTCCAATAGAACGACTTCCGGTTTATCGATATGCCTTAAAAACCCTTAAAAGGAAAGAAAGAAGAAATTTCCGGATCATATTGGATACCAATTATATTGGGCTCGTTTAAAAGCTACTGTCAGGCCATTGATCAAGTTCAAAGATCAAATGGCTGTGACTTTTGGTTCCGGAGATATGATGGTATAAGTGACGTAACCGACAAAAAGCGTTGTACTTTTACGCGCTCAATTTTCTCAGAGATGGCTGAACCAATTTTAACAAACCTATGTTCGTTTAAAACTTACTGTCGGACCATTGATCAAGTTCAAAGATCAAATAGCTGCGATTTTTGGTTCCAGAGGAGGTATAAGTGACGTAACTGACAAAACACGCTGATTTTTACCGCTTTTATATACAGGGTCCGCCATGTAACTTTTTTTTAAACATGCAATAAACGGTTCATCCGATTTCAAAATTTATTTTTTCATATTAAAGTACAATCCTTCCGGTTAATTGTGGAATATAATTTCATTTAAATGGCTGCCTCGGCCGGCCTTGCAGTACGCCATACGGTCGGTCCAGTTTTTTAGTACATTTTCGATTGTATCCAGCTTTATTTAAGCTATGGCTGCACGGATGTTGTCCTTCAAGGCTTGAATTGTCTCTGGCTTGTCCACATAACACTTTTTTTTGACAGCCCCTCAAAGATAATAGTCTAACGGCGTCAAATCACAGCTCCGAGACGGCCAAACGACATCCGAATTTCGACTGATAATTCGATCTTCGAAGACTGTGCACAAAAGATCGATCGTAGCGTTGGCTGTGTGGCACGGAGCGCCGTCTTGTTGGAACCAAATGGTGTTCAAGTCTTCCTCTTCAAGTAACAAGAAGAATCAATAGCTAATCATGGCGCGGTAGCGCTTGCCATTGACCGTGGCGGCGGCTCCTGCCTCATTTTCGAAGAAAAATGGCCCAATGATCCCGCCAGACCAAAATTCGCACCAAACCGTCACTCTCTGATTATGCATCGGCTTTTCCATGATAACGTGCGGCTTTTCCGTCCCCAGATGCGACAATTTTGCTTATTAACATACCCGCCGAGATGAAAATGTGCCTCCGAGAAGATTATTTTTTGGCAAAAATCACCGTCTTCTTCAAGCTGATCGCTAGCACAGCTGGCGAAGCGATAACGCATTGGATGGTCTCGTACACAACCATTCTCGTTCAGCGGAAGGATAAAACTAAGTTTCTGTCAAATCAGAAGTGACATTAAGGTTACCAATGTCGAAATACCCGCTAGTTAAAAAAAAACTGTTAGATGGCGGACCCTGTATATAAGGGTGCCAATATTTTGGGATCACCTCTAATTTCGTAAAGCGCTGTTGTTCAGAAGTTTAAGCATCTTGAAAAAAGTCCTCATGATAAATTTGAGCTAAATCGGACATGAGTAAGGGGTGCTGCCCAGCGGTTAAAGTTTGAAAATTTTCGATCTTGAAAAAGCACCATAGGGGGGAGAGTACATGAAATTTCCGAAATCGAAAATTTTTTTTGATGCCAAAAATCTTAAAATTGCATGAAATGTCGAGATTTAGTGTTATCTAAAACAAAAATTGTTTTGAAAAAATCGACTTTCTGGAACTTGAAAAAATTTTGATATTTTTACTAAGTCCGATATATTCAAAAAACTTTTTTTCGATATTTTCAAAAAACTTTTTTTCGAGATGATACTAAATCTCGACGTTTCATGCAATTCTAAGACTTTTGGCATCAACGATTTTGTTTCGATTTCAAAAATTTCATTTAATCTTTCCCCCTCTATGGTGATTTTTCAATATAAATGAAAATTCCACTAAGTGGACTAAGAAGGGTTTTTGCCTTTCTCATATAGAAAGGTTATGTAATCACTTGAAAAACCGACTAGTGAAAATGTCATATACCATTCGACTCAGTTCATCGAGCTGAGCAATGTCTCTCTCTGCGTGTGTGTGTGTGTGTGTGTGTGTCAAATAATCTCACTAAGTTTTCTCGGAGATGGATGAATCGATTTTAACAAACTTAGATTCAAATGAAAGGTCTCGTGGTCCCATACGGAATTCCTGAATTTCATCCGGATCCGACTTCCGGTTCCGGAGTTATAGGGTAAAGTGTGTTCAATATTGTACACCGTCACTTAAAATATTTTCGGATACAACAACAATTACGATTTAAATAATTTAGAGTGCGTACTAGTAGAGTTTGTGTGTCATGTTAGTTGGTGGCCGTACGAACCGACTTTGATTATACCGGTTCTTGGGTTCCGGTGTATATAATAGTGAACCCACTTCGTTTTCTTAAGGATGACTTACGCAATCAAAGCACTGTTTTATTCTGTATGTTATGCACAAACAATCTCTTGGTTTCTTTCAAAAATCGAAGAGAAAATTTTTGCATAGAATACCATAATATTATATGTACATGAGAAAGGCATCATTACACCACTAGGTGGATTAAAACAGGGTTTTTTTTATTTTAGGTTAGCATCACACTTCTCATTCAAATAGGCAACGCAAATGTCAAGCACTAGTTTGGAAAAATGATGCTGACTGTGTGACATAAACACTGAAGCATGCTTTTGTGAACTACTCGAATCAATCTTAATCAATTGATGTCAAAATTATTATCCGAAATTATTTATAAAAAGTATAAAAAATTATTTTCATGAGACTGTTCTGAAATAAGAGAAATCACACCACTAGGTGGATTAATAAGGGTTTTTTATTTGTTTTTAGATACATCGAAAACTAGGGAACAAAATTGCACTCTGCCAATCTCATATATTTTGTCTTACACAAATAGAACTTTAAAAATTTTTCTTCCCTCTTAGAATATGTGAGAACTGTCAAAGGTTGAATCAATGAAACATTCTAACCTACTTCACCTGTTGGGTGACATGCATTTGGCTCGGTCAAACCAAGCTCCTACATCAGTTGAGTAGGTGTCGGGCATTGTAGCACGTAGCCTAGGCTCTTCAGTTAATTCATATGAGCAGTGTAACATGCTTCAAAAGATGTTCGGGACCTGATTCGAGTCTCCTTACAGCACATTATCTCTGTTGGTAACACAGCATGGATTGAAGCTCCTTGGACTCGTGTGTCCGTCGTTTCTGAGAATAGAACACACCTACGGAAACCCCCCGTTAGAGCATGAGCTACTGAAGAGGAAAATCATTTTCACGAACATTAGATCTGTGTATGCTCCCGACTTGCTCCGAGCTCGCTCGTTTCATGGACAGCAATGCTGGAAGGTGAAAGGGTAAAACTATCCCGCAGACAGCAAAGAAACAACTTCTACCAGTTCTGCAGATTTTCTTATCACTCCTCCCCAACAGACTCAAACGTCTCGTTCCCTTATCCCAATGGTGTGTAGTGTCGCATATCAACGGATACGAAATTAAGTTGTCGCAATGAGCAGAACATTTCCTATTTTCATCCGTTCACTGTGACTACGCCCTTGGATGTATCTTCAAGTGGTTTTCTCGTAAAACATATTTTCCGTTCGTAACATTGTGAACATTATGTAGTGCAAGTGCAAGCTGAGATTCCAGTTCAGGAAGACCAACCAACCGACCGAGTCTATACTTACACGGCATCATCATCATCATCATCATCGTCGTCGTCGTCGTCTTTCATTTTCTCAGTCGGAGATTTCTCGCTGCGCTCGTCTGTTCACACATGTAGGACATTTGAATCCTCCAGCTAACACACTTTGGAGAAATTATCAGTTTCCTATAGATGGAAAACGAGAGCATCAAGGCTTGATGCATTCGGGAGCTTGTTCCGTGTGCCCTACTGGTGTTCCAGTGGCTTGCTAATCTTGGTAGGGTCGCAGGTGATGCCGGGGACTGTGAGACAGTAATATTTGCACCATTTTGAGACAGTAATGACTTTGACCTGAGAACTACTGCACCAGTCAGTTCTGCAGCAGCTGGTGAATGATGCAGCTACGTATGAATCTACCGAAGGCAGGAATTCTAATACCACTCTCGGTGAGCTGTTTCTTTTTATGAATCGATAAGTACTAAAGTGATTTTCGGTGGGATTGTACGAAAAATCGTGTCAACAATGATTTTTATGCGCTATACAAAAACAAACGTCACCTGATTCTGAAGAATGAGCTTGCGTTTAAATTCCTTTTAGATTTTTCGAGCCTTCACTTTTGATCCATTCATACTCGTTTAAACTTTTCAACGGGCACTGAATTGAAACGAATCTTGTTGAAGATTGCATAATGTTTCGCCAGTCTCGAGACGAACAATAGCCTAGATTTCACTGAATCGAACCCTGTAATCAGTTATGATACACATTGAATTGATCCGTTCTCTTTTGGAATTTTTCACACCTGTTTTTTTTGTCTTCAACTCCGACCTCAGGCAGACACCACTTCGAACCAAGTCAAGGTTAGTCTCCCAAGCTGGTCATAATTGGAGTTTTCAAAGAAACGCAGCAGCTAAGCGTGACTCGTTTGCTTAGCGATTTCATAATCTGAATGACTGTATCGCTTTAACAGTAGGTAAGAGCCACTACTCTTTGGGAAACAAGTTTTTTTTGCGGCAAAGTATGCCTATTTGGTTACAGGCGCAAGTCGAGAAAAATTAATACAATAAATCCTTTGTCTGCAATCTGGTGGCTGCAGAGAGTTGGCATATCGCAGCTGAGGTCAGAAGTTTTTTATTTGTTATGCTACCACCAACCACGTTTCAAAAGATAGCGGTAATTTGGTTGAGCCTTAGCATATTACCATCGTCAACGATTTCATGTCTCAATTTGTGTACATGTATCAAAACCTACGACCGGACACCGGTGCGCCGATCGAAACGTGAGGCAGCGTGAGTCAAAGTCACGGGACAATTAATAATACAAGCCGGCTCTCCCGTGGGGCCACCCTCGTTCAACTTGAGCCTAAGTGGACAGTCAAACGGACCGTGCCGAACCTGCTTTGATCGAATTGGTCTGTTTAGTCGTACCTGAGAAATATATTGCACTAAGTGTGTCCAACTGGCATAAAAGCTCTACTACTGTTGTGGCGTAACGAATCACCGTCGTCGCCAAAGTGGCCCCGCAGCAGCATCCATAAAAATTCTCAATAAGCCGACGCGATTAATCAACTTTTATTAAATACTCCAATGGAATTAATGGCTCGAGTAGTTAACGTAACGTGTTGTTAGTAGGTAACGTGTTGTTTGTTGAAGTTAGATCGACTGGTTCGAAATCAACGTTAAAACTGGGTCTATCAAGGCACAATTTCCTTTAGGTACTATTAATAACAGGAGATTGAATGAACTGAAGTGATTTTAAAGTTGTTTCGCAAAAAAAAATACTGAAGCGATTGTGAAAAAATTCTGCATCCTGCATTCCTGCATTCCAAGAAGAGAGTCTTTATACAAAATAAATTCTAACATCTGAATTACAAAACCAGATCCCATTGGAAGTTTGAACACTGTTCGATTGGTTCAATGAGTAAAATTTACATTTTCTACTCAGAAAAATTTTACCATCGTATTGAACATAAATTTCAGTATTATTAATATTTATTAACACAAAAATATCTGAGCAACAACGAATCTCGATGAATCGAGTAACTAACTAAGGAAAACACTTTTTTTGCCAGAAATCGGTTTTATTCATCAATGTACTCCGGTAATCAATAAGCACACGCTAATGCCGCATTATGAAAGTAAATAATCGCTAATTGGCATTTCAATCGCACTTGAGACTGAATTAGGGCCCATTTTGGTAAAATATACGGCTATTCATAGATAATGCTTATTTATGGCTGGTATGCATTCTGAAAGCTGAATTCTGATTGATTTACAACAAATGAGCTTTCAGAATGAAGCTATAGAGCTATAAGCATTTTTGGTGCTCATAAAAGGCTATTTTAATGCCATTATTAGTGCTTATTGGTTACCTGTGTAATCTCCCCAGCAACAACAAATCATTCCAACGTCTAACCTCTCGCTGTCGTACTTGTAGCAGGATTTGTCTTTTGCCTCAAACTAGACTTCACATTCAACCATTGCTTCTTTATTTGAGTTGAATTTATTACTGGCGAGCATTTTTTCGAATTCTGAAACTAACCAATCACTGAGGGCCAAATGCGAACTAAACCGTGGTTGAAGATGAAATTCGAAGAATAATTCGCTCAATTTAACCATCTGTATCATCGACTTGTGAATCGATGCATTGTCTCTGTGAAATAGTGTTTTTTTCGATATATCAGGTAATTTTTCTTGATTTTACATGAAATCGATTTAACAACGCTGTGTAGTGTTCCTATTGATCGTTTTCTTTTCACAAAATAGTCGATGAAGATTATACCATGTACTTTCCAAAATACCAGGGCTTGTATTGTGAATCCTCAAACAAACGAAGCAACAAAAAACATCTACTGTGAACACTTTGCTTGACATAGCTGAATGAGAGACCTATATTAGAGAGAAACTGGATGTGTGAGAGTATATGCTACTGAGCCGACCAATTCCCCTTGCCAAGTAAATTGTCTGTGCTCTCAGTCTCAGTTAACACATGAACTAAGCAATCCATGACAATGTAATGAAATGAAGGGTACGCTCTCGTTGGTATTGTACGAGAAAGAAGATCTTGCTTCACGGCGTGCTACAAGACGCGAAGCAAAGTCATATAGGCAATGTTTACGGTTTATTTTCAAAGTGTGGGTTTACAGAAATCATTTTTCACATAGTGTTCGCATTCCAAGACCAAATTTGATTACATTTCAAACATACTTTAAACATTTTATAGCAGATATTTTGCATTTGAGCCCATTTTCAAAACGATCAATTTGTTTCTTGGCAGTTTACACTGTGTATATATCCTAGAAACACTAAAAGCAATGTTCTTTAAATTAATATTCATCGGAACTGAAAGTTATGAATCTAGTTTCCTCATAGGCATCTACAATATGAGAATCATACATCAAATGCTTACCTCATGAAGGGGAGCGGGTCATATCGCCGAAAGCCATTTCGCCGAAAGTCGTTTCGCCGAATGCCATTTCGCCGAATGCCATTTCGCCGAAAGTCGTTTCGCCGAATGCCATTTCGCCGAAAGTCGTTTCGCCGAATAGGTCATTTCGCCGAAAGTCGTTTCGCCGAAAGGGTCATCTCGCCGAAAGGGTTATTTTGCCGAAAGGGTAATTTCGCCGTAAGGGTCATATCTCCTGCATGTTATGTCTCCTGTATAACTGATGTGGCGCAGCCACATAACCGAAGCCAAGAGCCGACGCCAGCTGAGTCGGCCGCCGACCCGCCGTCGGAAGCGGCGGCCTCTTGCATACAAACCTGTAACCGCCTCATTTGCCCGGTCTACTCAAAGCTAGGTTTCTTTGCTTTAGTTAGGTCCGAACGAGCGGTAGCGAGGTCGGACAGCACATGAACCAAAACGATGTGGCGTAGCCGCATTAATATTTTTTTCATTTTCACTTAATAAACGGAAAATACCACCTACATTTGCCTGGTAAATACAAACTGGTAGATACTTACTAGCGAATAGTCAACACGTTTTCTTGGGAACTACTTTCTGAGGTTCATGAATCAATCTTTATTCAAGAGTACAACAATCAATTCTAATTACGATTGCAAGACGATTTCAGGATTCGGCGAAATGGTTTTCGGCGAAATGGCATTCGGCGAAGTGACCCATTCGGCGAAATGTCATTCGGCGAAATAACCCTTTCGGCGAAATGACTTTCGGCGAAACGGCTTTCAGCGAAATGGCTTTCGGCGAAATGACCCTTATCCCTCATGAAGCAGCAAGCGGGCATATTCATGAACTAATGAACGAACGAAGCAGCTCTCCTTGCTTGGGTTGCGCTGTGAATTCTACCTGACATACGAATGTGTGTGAATAGCACAGATGGTGAAACCCTTTTGTTCATATTCGTTGCTTCAATTTGCAAGCCCTGCAAAATACTGAAGCCATAACCTTCTCAGCTGACTATTGTACCTTAGGACTATTCGCCGACAGCAGTCCACTCAGATGATGATCGTTCTGATTCCAGAGTGAAGTGATGAATCCATGTTTCATCCATTGTAATATATCGACGGAAAAAATTATTACTTGTAACCATGGTCAAATACTGCTCTGAACCATCAACACGTTGTTGTTTTTGATCGACTGCGAGTAAACGCGACGCCTGCATTGAAAATAACTTTCATGTTCATGTTCGAATGTTCATGCATAATTGTCTTTTGAAAGTTGGTATTTCATAAACGTCATATGGTTTTTACTATGATAATCCCATCTGTGTGTCAGTCATACACTGTCCCGGGTCGGCGGTTCAGTGCATAGGGAACTGCTCTTACAAACCAGTTGTCGTATGTTCGAGCCCCAACCTAGAAGGATTCGTAGTCTCAGTAGGATCGTAGCACCATGCAATGGTTCTGTACACTCTGAATCGACTGCGAAATCTATTGAAACAGAAGGTTTAATTCCACTACAGGAATGTAATACCAAGGCTTTGCTTTCCTTTTTGTGTCAATAATACAACTTATTGGTTAATGCGTTGTTCAGTACCTTGCAAATTTCATGTCTTTTATTTTTAATTAATAATAGGGTAGATTTTTATACCTTTGGACATCGAGAAACCCAAAGAGGTCAATATCGGCTTCACTTTGAGTCGTTTTTCAAAAGTTTCATCGCGGTGAAAAAGTTGCAGTGAAAATTATGATTGAATCCTATCAGCTATATTCAGAGCACATACGTAATTTTTACAACGATATCAGTAAATACTCAATAAACCACTTATATCGATCATGATGAAGATAAAAGTGGTTTATTGAGTATTCAAGTATTAAGGAAAGGTCATAACAGTTATCGAAACAAAAACTACCGAACTTGCAAAGTAATTCACAACAATCTGCAATAGCAAAGTTTGAATCAATGAACGATGTGAAAATATTCACAGGTTTTACATGACAACTCGAATTTCGCGAATCCGTTAGAATTTTTTATGATATCACTTTGAAATTTTTTTCTAGAAATTTTCTAGTTCTTTATGTATATTTTTTGCGCGTTGTAATGATGGTCCGGTTAGTGCTTTTAAATGTTTTTTTCATGTTGATGATGATTGACTAAGCCGATCAAAAAAGTGTGGCTTAATCGGACACATAATTTTCGACTTGAATTTCTTAACTGATTCTAGAGACATACCTTAAAACTTGATATCCATATGTAAATTCTACATATTCTAAATCTCATTTACATATGGATATCTAGGTATGTTTCAAAAATCCGTTAAGAAATTCAAGTCGAAAATTATGCGTCCGATTGAGCCTCTCTTTTAATTCTTAGGTATTTTTACCGTTTTAAGTTCTTGGCGATAAATAGTTACCTAAACAATAGAATATGTGTTCATAAAAAGCAATAAATTTAGCTAGAGCCATCGTCCTCCTAGAAGTAGAAGTTTTCGATATATTTTAGATATGGAACCAAATATAGTATATATCAATATGGATCACTTGCGATTCACGAGGAACATCATCGTAAAGTGTGGTGGCAAAAAAGGTTACTAATACACTGCAAATTTTTTATTGCACATATGACAGTTTTCTCAGTCAGTACACTGAACCAAACAACTCTAAATATATGGAATATTTCTCGATATACACTGCACGAAAAAATAAGCTGTAACTACGGTTTAGAATCGCAATCTGATACTAACTCGGATGAGTACATTTTGTGTTTATAAAAATCCCTATTTATATAAATGTGTGTTAAATGTGCACGCAGAACTGAACAAATTAATCTTAATATTACCAACATTTCCGAATTATGTGCTACAATTTCATGATTTGAAAAATTGCGGTTACGGCGATAGAAATACACAATATCAGGTTGTTTAATAAATGAATAAATGCTTCAAAACATAACAATTTAGTACATGAATAAACCGTAATTCGCCACAACGAGAGCTATCAATTGAAGTAAAAGTAATAAGTATAACTTGTTTTGGAATGGTTCGTCTGTTGAATGAAATTCAATTACTTTAAAAAAAATAAATATCGAAATTTCAAATTTTGACTAGAAGTTATAACTATTCGTAAAACAGTTTAGAGTAAGGGGCAGATCGCTTAGTATGTGCACTTTTAGTTCATTTATTTATTTATGATTTTGGAGCAAGGGAAAAGCCCAGTGGAGCTGAAATTCTATTTCTCTTTCTCCATCAGGCATAAAACTTTCTCATCTCACGTTATCGTAAACTACTCTATCATACTATCTTCTCTGAATATCTATATTTTAACCCTCAATTCATAAGGAAAGCTGGCTGGCGAACAATCTTGAAAATAAGTTTTTTACAGTGTTGCTGGTCAAATAAAAATCGAACACATTTGAACAAACGTTGTATGATCGACACATACTAACAAATGGTTCATTAAATCCATAGTTATTAGAAATTAGAAATAGTTTAACCGCAAGTTACGACGATGGATATTAAAGTTTAGCTGTAGAAGAAGATCCACACAATCAATTCGAGATTGGATCAAATTCGCAATAAAAACGGCTTCGAAAGTATCCCGGCGAACTGATAACAAATCAAGGTTGATGAGCCTACTACGATTTTCGTAGCTTGGAAGGTTGACTGCACCTCTCCATGGCAGATGACGCAAAGCAAAACGGACGAATTTTCACTGAACAGCTTCTATTCGCAGCTTATCGGTTTGATAATATGGAGCCCAAACAACGACAGCGGACTAAAGCGCAATTCAGGCAATATACGTTGTTGAAGTTGTTTGAGATGCGGAACATAAGTCCTAGCATCCTAGAAGCTTTAGATATAGTATACTCAATATGATCTTCGAAATTGAGCTTAGAGTCTAATAACACTTATAAAGTCGTGATTGATGAAACGCGTTCCAAGACCGCTGTCGAAACAGAGTAGGGGCTGTCCATAAAAGACGTCACGCCGCAAGGAAGAGGGGGGTGTTTCATAAAACGTGACTTTTGTGACAGGGGGAAGGGGGGGAGGTTTTTGGAATGTGACGTCCAATATTTTCAATGAGCGCATTTTTGAAATACCTAATTATATTACTGCGTTGACCTATTTCCTGAAAAAAAAATAAATTAGCGAAATTAATAAATTTAGCCTAACATGAGTAAAAAAGAAAAAGATAGCTTCAAACGGTTTAACTTAAGTTATGCACTGACAATTTTTTCAGTAATTTGATTTTCTAGCATTGATAATAGTATATCATAAGAGTTTCTCTTATCTGATTCTGATGCAGTTTATTCAATTGTACTCCATTTGAAAAAGGGCGAGAGATCAACGATTTCAGACGTACATCATGTCATGTCTTATCTTGATCATATGTGATTTTCCTCCACTAACATCAAAGCTTATCGAATCATCCAATGATTGAACTTACATAAATCAAGAATCATTTTAGCTCAAAATCACTACCCATTGTGTGACGGAAGATCAGTACCGATATTGATCGATGTGATTAAAAATTCACTGATCAACTGATCATGAAAAGGTTCTCCGCCAGTGATCTCGTTTTGATGAGGTTTTGGTCTTTATTTTCTCAGCTACACTAAGAAAATATTATTCTTTACTTAAAATAATAACATATCTGTGTATGAGGAAAAAAACAAATGATTTAATTGTTTCGTCAATTCCCACCGAATACTTTTGTTAATTTATATAATTGATATTAATAAAATAATTCCGATGATTTTGTAGTTTTATGGATATTTTTTAATCTAATGACAGCATGTAATAAATCGATTTTTCCCTCATATTTGTATGGTTTGTCATACATATTGAGAATGTATTGAGATAAATTTTATTTATTTTGAATTCGTGACATGTGACATAGGGGGGGGGGGAGTGGTCTTTGCTTCTGTGACAATTTGTGACAAAGGGAGGATGGGAAGACAAAAATCGTGACGTCTTTTATGAACAGCCCCGTAGTCATACGTCATCGTGATTCGATTGCGAGAGAAAGAAATGACGGAACATTTTAAGGCGTTTAATACCATCCTATTGACGTTGCGCCAGTTATAGAATACATCTAACTGAGTTTGTAAGAAAGCGGGATCATCAGAATTCTTGATGAGAAGGAACAATTTGAAATCATCGGCAAATGATAGCTTCATGCATTCTAACGAAAAATTCAAGTCGTTGAGGTATAATAAGAATATGAAGGGTTCCAGATGGCTTCCTTGTGGAACTCCGGAACTCTCAATGAATGGTGAAGTAATGTTGTCTTCTATTTACACAGCCACAATTCGACAATTATTTGTAGAGCAAAACATTTGATCTTGTTTCCCGAGAGAAACGATAATGTGCATCTAAATTAAATTCAATGTCATGAACGCAATGAAAAAAATATCCCAATCAAAGTAACTTGTAATACACCGTTCATTTCATTTTAATTTTTTTTCTATATATCAGCAGTGATCTGCCAAACATTGCCTTCACAGCCTACAGGTTTCGTTTTTTCAACACCATTCATAACATTCATGAGCAAAGTTAAATACTACTTCATAACTCTTGAAAGTGAAGACGATAGGCGATATTTACTTTCGTCAGAAAAAAACACATTTAAATATGAAAAAGTTCCCACCTCTATATGGGCATTATGCTCAATTATTTTTGACATTTCACTTCTGGGTGCACGCTAAACACAAACTGTTAAACGTGACTGAACTAATAGCCTTTTCCGTCTTTTTAGATTTGTATTGAATTCGTTAAAGTGATTCATATTGATACATAATGTATTTGCATTTAATGCAAAGAACTATGATTTTCAATGAATCATGTCAATTCAACAGGTTACAGATATTTGCTGGTTTCAATTATGAATACTGGTTTTGTATGTGTAGACTCGTTAATATTTTTCGATTAATCTTTTGAATCTTGAAAACGCATTCGTTGAGAAAGGAGTATATAACTGACATCTTCGGAGTACGTCGAATTACACGAATGTTACGAAGTGTATGCTCAACTTTACATGGAAATAAGCAAATAAACCTAGTGGAAAGCGATTTTTCGGAATGCCAGACCGAGTACATTTTAATGCAAAAAATCTCTCCTGGGACCATATTTTTTTGCTGGGCTTAGATGTGGGTGACTAAGGCTTTCTGTCATTCAATCACGACTTGCCGGCACTGACACCAATTGAATCGATCTGTTCCATTTGAACGAGAAATGATCCAAGGGACGAGGATGTGAATTTACTGGGTGAATAGCAAAAGTGTTGAGCTGCACAAGTTGTTTCTCTGTGACATGCAACCATTTCGGTGGGTCAGAAAATGTTCGATTCCATGTACGACTTTCCAGTATCCACGGCATAGTAGTATTTGCACACGTAAAATGCAATGTATCGAACCGTATCCTGGTGCGATCGTTTGCAATTTGTAACACCGATTTGGCAGCTGTTTGAATCGCGAGACGGGTGAAATGAAAATAATTATAGAAGCTTAAAATGCATTTTATTCGAATCGTTTATATCTGGCTCTCATTTAGAACACGGGCGACCACTGGCAGGTCTAGGACACGGATTGCCTACCGCACGTAACCCGGTTCATGCAACATATGCAGTTCCGAGCTGTGCAGCTGCAAATCGCATGCAAACCATTTTCTCCCGACATGCACAATGTATGAAAAAAATGAAAATAATTGCTTCGCAGCTAGGAATTGCATGCAGTGATACCGAGAAGTGATAAAACTAGCCACGGAATGCACTGCTCGACGGCCGAGAAACAACTTTTTAATATTCATGTAATGGGAGCTTTATTGATTAGAGACAGATGGCCGTAATTTTCGCTGCTGGATTTACTACCGTAAGATGCCCTGGTAGGTGACTTGCAGTAACGCTGTACGAATGCCGCCGTAGATATGATTGAGTTTTATCGACTTTTGTAAAAAAATTAATTTCAATCAGAGTTCATAGTTTCTGACATCGGTATAAGTTATCGAAAGGTGTTACTCCAGTGTTATTGCTTTTAACTCGTAGACCGAGTATTAATAATGATTTTTGACTACGACAATAAAATGCATGAACTTTTATATTAGCTTTTGTTAATTTCAAACTTCAAATCTGTTACCTAATCGTGGAGCCCCGCTTTATGTTTGAGGAAAATAAATAAAAATATTGAATATCGGATCAGCCTGTTTTTTTACAAGCCTAATGATAATAGCATATGATGCGAAATAGAAATTTTCATGCTTCTAGAAGTAGTGGGATTCATCTAAAAGGTTTGTGAATTAGCTATTGTAGCAGTCAGATTATGATAGCAGGTATTTCTTATTTTTCATCACCGGGCCACATTATTTGGCTCCTTGGAAGTATTGTACATATAATAGAATAAAACTGTCTCACTTTTGTTCTTAATTTTGAGAGACGAGGAACTTCGCACTTTAATATATGAGTGTTACAAAAGTTCCAAATCAACGCAGAGCAGCTACTTCGATATATGTGGGAAAAACGAAGCAACTCGTAAGCAAGTGGATGAATCGTATATAAATGGACAATGATTTTGTTAATCGTGGGAGCACAAACAATACGAAGAAAAGATTCTCCCAATATGATCAGTATCTAACGAAGAAACAGATTGCAAAATTTACATGTGGATGAAATTATGTAATGAAAACCGACAAGACCAAGTACAGCGAAACATGCATGGTTTCTTCTAGTCAATCGAACTTTCTCTTCATGTGTTTTCATATTCATATTTGAGCTTCTAATTTTCCAATGATGGTTGGAAAAAATTTCCGGAACACACAAAACCAGGAAAAGGTTTACAACATCATATTGTAGTATTGCAACTGTTTCGAAAGAGATTTGCTATGAACTGATATCTGTTCTACGATGCATAGCTATTTATATGTGAAACAGGTAGAATTTAGGTAAGCAATTCGCCGGTACGTACGTTGGTTGTAAACAGTAGGTAGTCAACTGGCACACCTCTTTGATTTTACATGTGTTTATTCGTTTTGACGTAGTTACGTTTTGCCTTTCTCTATAGAAAGGTATTAGAATTGCTGGAAAAACCGACTTTCGAACGGAGCCTCGGAGACCCATAGTGTTATATACCATTCGACTCAGCTCGACGAGATCGGAAAATGTCTGTGTGTGTGTTTGTGTATGTGTGTGTGTGTGTATGTGTGTATGTATGTGCACTTTTCGAAGATATTTGAACGCGCTCAATTTTCTCAGAGATGGCTCAACCGATTTTAACAAACTTGAGCTCGTTTGAAAGCTACTATCGGAACATTGATCAAGTTCGAAGATAAAATGGCTGTGACTTTTGGTTCCGGAGATATGATTGTATAAGTGACGTAACCGACAAAAAGCGTTGTATTTGAACGCGCTCAATTTTCTCAGAGATGGCTGAACCAATTTGAACAAACTTGGACTCGTTTGAAAGCTACTATCGGGCCATTGATCAAGTTCGAAGATCAAATGGCTGTGACTTTTGGTTCCGGAGATATGATTGTATAAGTGACGTAACCGACAAAAAGCGTTGTATTTGAACGCGATTTTCTCAGAGATGGCTGATCCGATTTTAACAAACTTGGGCTCGTTTGAAAGCTACTGTCGGGCCGTTGATCAAGTTCGAAGATCAAATGGTTGTGACTTTTGGTTCCAGATATATGATGGTATAAGTGACGTAACCGACAAAACACGTTGATTTTTACCGCTCTTGTATATATAAGGGTGCCAAAATTTTGGGATCAACTCTATTTTCGTAAAGTTCTAGTGCTCAAAAGTTTAAGCACCTCGAAAAAAGCCTTCATGCAAAATTGGACCTAAATCGGACATGCTTAAGGGGTGCTGCCCGGTGGTAAAGGTTTGACAATTATCGATCTTGAAAAAGCACCATAGGGGGGAGTACATGAAATTTCCAAAATCGAAAATTTTTTTTGATGCCAAAACTCTTAAAACTGCATAAAACATCGAAATTTAGTGTCATCTCAAAAAAAAATTTTTTTGAAAAAATCAACTTTCTGGGACTTCTGGGAAAAATTTTCATATTTTTTCTAAGTCCCAAAAAGTCGATTTTTTCAAAAAATTTTTTTTTCGAAATGACACTAAATCTCGACGTTTCATGCAATTCTAAGCCTTTTGGCATCAAAAATTTTTTTTCGATTTCGAAAATTTCATGTACTCCCCCCTATGGTGATTTTTAAAGATATATGAAAATTCCACTAAGTGGACTAAGAAGGGTTTTGCCTTTCTCTATAGAAAGGTATTAGAATTGCTGGAAAAACCGACTTTCGAACGGAGCCTCGGAGACCCATAGTGTTATATACCATTCGACTCAGTTCGTCGAGATCGGAAAATGTCTGTGTGTGTGTGTGTGTGTGTATGTGTGTGTGTATGTGTGTATGTGTGTGCACTTTTCGAAGATATTTGAACGCGCTCAATTTTCTCAGAGATGGCTGAACCGATTTGAACAAACTTGGGCTCGTTTGAAAGCTACTGTCGGGACATTGATCAAGTTCGAAGATCAAATGGCTGTGACTTTTGGTTCCGGAGATATGATTGTATAAGTGACGTAACCGACAAAAAGCGTTGTATTTGAACGCGCTCAATTTTCTCAGAGATGGCTGAACCGATTTTAACAAACTTGGGCTCGTTTGAAAGCTACTGTCGGGACATTGATCAAGTTCGAAGATCAAATGGCTGTGACTTTTAGTTCCGGAGATATGATTGTATAAGTGACGTGACCGACAAAACACGTTGATTTTTACCGCTCTTGTATATATAAGGGTGCCAAAATTTTGGGATCACCTCTATTTTCGTTAAGTTCTAGTGCTCAAAAGTTTAAGCACCTCGAAAAAAGCCTTCATGCAAAATTTGACCTAAATCGGACATGCTTAAGGGGTGCTGTCCGGTGGTAAAGGTTTGACAATTTTCGATCTTGAAAAAGCACCATAGGGGGGAGTACATGAAATTTCCAAAATCGAAAATTTTTTTTGATGCCTAAACTCTTAAAACTGCATAAAACATCGAAATTTAGTGTCATCTCAAAAATAAATTTTTTTGAAAAAGTCAACTTTCTGGGACTTTCTAAGTCCCAAAAAGTCGATTTTTTCAAAAAAAAAATGTTTAGAGATGACACTAAATCTCGACGTTTCATGCAATTCTAAGCCTTTTGGCATCAAAAATTTTTTTTCGATTTCGAAAATTTCATGTACTCCCCCCTATGGTGATTTTTCAAGATATATGAAAATTTCACTAAGTGGACTAAGAAGGCTTTTTTCATTTTAGATTAGCATCACTGTTCTCATACAAATAGGCATCGCAAATGTCAAGCACTAGTTTGGAAAAATGATGCTGACTGTGTGACATAAACACTGAAGCATGCTTTTGTGAACTACTCGAATCAATTTGAATCAATTGGCGTCTAAAATTATTTTATAAATGTATGAAACATATTTTCATGAGACTGTTATGAAAGAAGAGAAAGGCATTATCACACCACTAGGTGGATTAAGAAGGGTTTTTGTCGTGAATACGACTTACTTTACTATGGGGTGCCTTTTCAAAATTTACCGAATCAACATAATTATTGCTACATGCCATCGGAAATATGATCACAATTTTATGATAAAATTTTCAGTTGTGTGGCATAATCTCAAATAGTTCAAAATTCAACTTTTCTGAAATGTTTGGTATAAACGAGTATCAAAGAGGATAATTCATAAGGCGCGATTGCCTTTCTCGTATTTTGAAAACTCATAGCTCAGTGATCTGTGGAAGGATTTAATAATCTAACAACCAATAGAATCGAAATTTTTCAACTTAAACGTGTATAGTAAAAGCATTGAAGTATTTCAATAGTACACTATTGAAAAACCTATCTCATTTGATCCATGTCAACACCAGCCAATCAGAACGCGTTCTGAGGAAGAGAACAAAATATCTGATGCTGTACAACAAATCGTTCAAGAAAAATGTTCCGAAAAGTGGTGAATATCGTAGTGAGTTCCTCAATTTGGTCCTTCTGAATGCTAGAAACGAATCCCTACAGCATATTGATAGTTTCTTTCAATATATTCTGCAAATTCAAAATGAAATAATCGACATTAGAATTCTGTATGCGACTATTTTTATAGCCGTTAGGACCGCCCATTAGTGAATAAGTTGCAAACGAAATCACATAAAAGGAAATCTCTTAACAAAAATTGAATCAGTTTGGATTCTATCGCCACTGCGAGCAGATGTGTTTTGTGTCGTCTGCACAGCTAGTTTCGCTTTCGACAAGAGCGATTACGTCACAGCTGCCAGTCATTAGCATTGGAAAAAAAACAACGGTGGAGAGCATTACACAATATCAGCCGTTCTAATGGCTCTAAAAGTTTTCTAAAGAACTATTAGGATTTGTTTTTCCAAATCGAAGGTAATTATCCTCAGTTTAGTGCAAATCAAGGACAATTTGGTTAGATTTGTGCACTTTTCGCTGTGTGAAATTCACACAGATCAAGTGAAGCCTTCTTTGTTTTTGCGAAAAATGTGAAAAAGGGGAATGCTTGCAAAATTCATACAATTGATATTCGGAAGTGTTAAGGAACATGTCAGTTGTTTTCGTATTCACGACATCCAGTTATGTCGCTGACATTACCCACCCGCCTTTTTTACATTAAATATTTATTGTTTCTCTTTGGTTACATTTCTGTATGATGTTACATGTCAAGTGATGTAGTAATGTTACTTTCCATCTTTGAATTTACGGTGATTTACTAGTTAATAATTTTGATTAAATTTCTTTTTAACAGTTTAACTGAGAGACAGTTTGATTTATACAACTAAACTACAACTAAAACTATAAACAAATACTAAAATAGCGAACTAATTAGAGGGTATTCAGAAATTGCACATTTTTCTTGGAATTTTCTATTGGCTGCAATTAGTTTCTCGTTGACGGTAGTGACGTCTGCTATTTGGTGAACTGTTGAAGTCCTGGTGAACCACGGAAGATCCAGAATCATTTTCAGGGCTCTGTTCTGCAGCACTTGGATTTTTTTCCGATGTGTAACGGCACACCTCCCCCACACAGGCAACGCGTACTGAAACACTGGAGCGATGATCTGGGTGTAAGCGGCTAACTTATTCTTGCGAATAAGAGATGACCTTCTCTTGATTAACGGGTAGAGACATTTGATGTGCAAGGAGCATTTAGTTTTTATCTTATCGACATGTGAGCGGAAAAGTAGTTTACGATCAAAAGTGAGCCCCAGGTAGACCACCTCATTGGACCAGTCGATTGGAAGCCCATCAACCACGATCTTGTAATCAGCTGGAGGAGTGAGTCGCTGAGATAGACTGTATGGAAACAGGATCGCCTGAGTAATTTTTATCTTCCAGGTGTTCATGTAATTGATAACGGTGTCAAGGCAGTTTTGAAGCTTTTTGGTGAGATGTTTTGTGACCCTTCCTTTGCAAAGGATAGCTGTATCATCCGCGAAGAAGCAGAATTGACAACCATCAGGAAGACGAGGGAAATCCGAGGTGTAGACGTTGTACAATACTGATCCGAGAAAACTACCCTGAGGTACTCCGGCGGATACAACAAACCCGTTCGACAGGGTTCCGTTCACGCTGACTTTGAAGCTTCTGCCACTGAGATAGTTTTGCACTATCTTGATGAGGTATACTGGGAAGTTGTAGCGATACATCTTGTAGATGAGACCTTCGTGCCAGACGTTGTCGAATGCCTTCTCGACGTCCAGTAGAGCTGTAGACTTTGCGACGTGCTTGTTACGGTCGATGATGTTCACTACTCTTTGCAACTGATGAGTTGTGGAATGTCCCTTTCTGAATCCGAACTGTTCGGGCATGAAAATGTTGTTGTTGTCGATGTGCAACAGTACACGATCTAGGATTAGTCTTTCGAAGAGCTTAGCGACGACAGAAGGCTAATGGGACGATAGCTAGAGGGATTCGTTGGATCTTTAGATGGTTTGAGTAACGGTACAACCTTGGCGATTTTCCACTCCGAAGGGAAGTAGTTTAAATCGAGACATCTGTTGAAAACACTGGCAATAAAGGTGTAGGTCTGATGGCTGAGTTTCTTCAATGTAAGGTTAAAAATCGAGTCAAAGCCCGGCGCCTTCATGTTTTTGGATGCTTTTACTGTTGCGGCAACTTGTTCGGGTTTAACCTTAACATTATCCGGAACGTAGCAGCGGGTGTTACGCAAAGTGGACATCGTTTCTCGAGCTGCGTCTTCCATGGGACTGACAACGGAATTACCCAGGTTGTGAGAGCGCAAAATGTGTTCGCCGATTGCGGTTGCTTTTTCTAACGGGGTGATCAGAATGTCGTTGTTCTGAGAAAAAGGGGGGATTTGTTTCGATTTGGACTTTAAAACCTTTGACACCTTCCAGAAAGGCCGCGAGAACGGGTCTAGCCTTTGGATTATTGACGAAAAGTTTTCGTTTTTCAGATCATCCACTCGAGAGCTGATCAGCTCTGACAATTTCGATGCAACGTATTTTTTCGACAAATCGCCTGACTGTTGGAATTGAAATAGTTACGTTAGTTCTACTGTTTAAATGATTATCTTTCAACGAGAACTTGATCTGTAAATTGTTTCAGCTGTAACTTCTTCAATTTTGAATAGGCACGGATGGGATGTTTTTTAATTCATTTTTTGCCTTTCTCTATAGAAAGGTATTCGAGTCTCGAGAGTGACGTTGAGCGAAGCGGTTGCATTTAATCTGAGCTGCTGAAGAGTGTCTACGAAACGACGAATATTATCGAAATAATCCGGTATACGAAGTCAAGTGTTTTGCCGTGAAAAATACACAAAGTGGAAGACGGTGCACAAAGTAAAAGAAATATTGAAATATTGTATAAAGTGTTGAAGGAAATAGGTGATATTTCGGTGGATAAAATCACTATGATGCAATAAGCTGGTCAACTGGGCCGGTGGATGTCTGGCTGGGTCAATAAAGAATTACTGCACGGTCAGCTCCGTAATTCATAAAATAGTGATACAGTGTGATAGTGACACATGCCTGTAGGGTAAATAAGTGAAAAAAATGTAACTGCTAAAGTAAGAGTCAAGCGGATGGGCGCCATTTTTGCAGGGTGAAAAAGTGTTTGAAGAACAGAAAAATTGTGGGAGAGGGAAGGGCGATTAGTGAGTACCTGAAGGTCAATAGTGTGAGTTAGAAAGCGTCAGGACGGTATATGACACATATCTAATAGAGTTGGAAATTAACTGAGAGTGAGTGGAGGTGAGTAGCCAGGGGAAACAGAAAAATAAATCAAAAGTGAATCACTGGAAAGCCCAACAGTGAAGTGAATAGGCAACAGGTGAGTGTCATAGGAACAGAGAGCGACAACGATATAATCGTTTGACGCTCAAGAGGTTAGGCTGCTCGTCCGAGTATTGGTAAGTGACTTCAGTTACTCCTCTTGGTCTGAAAACAAATACTAATTGAAACATGGAAAATAAATACAACCAAGCAGGTTGGAGAGGTTGTGAAATTTTATTACGGAACGGAGCAATAACTATAAAATTACCAAATATGATCAGTGACTTCAACCTAAGCAGAATGGCACTAGATCAGATAAGATTTTGTTGACAGTCATAGAATCGAAATTATGAAGAGAACTGAATTGAGCCATCAAGCAGAGATTAAAGCGGTAGACGAGTATATTCTACGGATGAAATCGGGGAGCCAGAATATGGAACAGAAATCTTATGGGTTTTAGCAGAAATATTTGAATGCGAGGTTCGAGTTACGCGTAATGAAAGTGAAAGTGCGGTATTCATTTAAACATTCACATAACATAACATCATTAATTTGGTCTATCAAATAGAATCGTGGGGCTCTCCAGTGGACCGGTAAAAAAGAAATTGTACGGCTCGGCATTATCTCGTGAATTTTTATATTATAATGAATGTTTTAGTGGTAATGGTGGTAGAGGTAGTGACAATGTATTAATATTTTAATTGTTACTCTCATTTTTACATAATTAGGATAAATATTATTAGTATTAATATTATTATTATTATTATTATTATTATTATTTTTATTATTATTATTATTATTATTATTATTATTATTATTATTATTATTATTATTATTATTATTATTATTATTATTATTATTATTATTATTATTATTATTATTATTATTATTATTATCATTATCATTATTATTATTAATATTATTATTATTATTATTATTATTAATATTATTATTATTATTATTATTATTATTATTATTATTATTATTATTATTATTTACACTATTTGCATTATTGCTAGCATTTATAATTACATCATTTTCATCATTATTTATGTGATAATCACTATTATTATTATTTTTGTGACAATGACAATATTACGGATACTAGATGCAAAAAAACTTTATTCATGAGACATTTATGAATATTAGTTTATTAAATGTTTTGAAAAGTTTTATTCTAGGTAACAACAGTAACGAAGAAGTACAAGGCCCGACCCAATGCAATATTCTTTATTGCAAGAAATTTATTGTCATTAGCGTTCCATAATCTAGAAAGCAAACTTATAAATCTTAACATATACAATTACAATAAATTCTAATCCTTGAAACCATGAACAGAAGATACCAATTATTAGTCAGTCGATAACAATTCTGGATAGCTCTTTCCAGAGGACCGAAATTTTGATACCTCCTCAACAAATCCAATTGATAAGTCCAATAAAAAAGTGTATGGAATGGCTTATATTATATGGTATTATATTACGGTCATCAAATGGGGAGATAACTAAGTCCTCACAAGGCCCTATCTCATGCCTCCCCGGCGTCGACTGGGTGCTATCACCTTCTGTGTTAGTAACAGAATGAGAGGGTGCGAAATGGCTTGTAGTTTGAAGCCCATCCTAAAGTGCAATATTTAACATAGTATATTGCAACATGTGGTTCTGTTGTTTGTAGCATTATTTGTTATATATTGAATTGAATTATTTCACATTGTATTATATATTGTTGTTATTATTATTATTATAATTATTGTTATTATTAAAAAGAAATATTATATTTCCTGCAGTACTGCGACGAGAGAATAGCATAACTTACACTGCGACATCAACTGTTATATATTGTATCATAGCATATTGTATCATATTATATTGTATTATATTATATTATATTATATTATATTATATTATATTATATTATATTATATTATATTATATTATATTATGTTATATTATATTATATTATATTATATTATATTATATTATATTATATTATATTATATTATATTATATTATATTATATTATATTATATTATATTATATTATATTATATTATATTATATTATATTATATTATATTATATTATATTATATTGTATTATATTATATTATGCTGTTGTATATTGTTTTATATTATATAATTTTATATTATGTTATACCACAGAGAACAGATATCCAACAGACATTCATACGTGCCAATTCGTGTGCAACGATGATTTTAACGGATATTCACTTGTATGCTTTACACAGCATTTTGAAAAAGTTTGTACTAGCTTGGATGTCTGTTCTCTGTAGTTATATTATATTATATCATGTTATATTGAATTGTTATATATTATGTTTTTTGTACTACATTATATTATATAATTTAATAGTATATTATATTATATTATATTATATTATATTATATTGTATTATATTATATTATATTATATTATATTATATTATATTATATTATATTATATTATATTATATTATATTATATTGTATTATGCTCAATTATATCGACAATGGGAAGGGGCAGGGAGTGCATCAGGGTATCTTACAAGTGAATGACTGGATGAAGGAGTGAAATGTCAACCCGATTCACAGGGGAAAGCTGTGTGTTTTCCCCAGTAGGTCTGAAATGAGTAAGACGCACCCTTCTAACAAACAAACCATCAGGCAGGTTTAAGCTGGTACAGCGAATTCTTTTATTATATGGCCGGATGTTATTGCTGGAAGGCGCCGGGTCCTTAAAGCCCATTTTGGCCTTCTTAACAGCAGTAATATGAAAGTTATCTGATAATCAAATTCGGATCTACTGTAAGTCTACCGGCATCCACTGGTAATGCCTTGAACTGATGGTGGCTTCACACATACATACATACATACATACATTCTCTATAGAAAGGTATTAGAATTGCTGGAAAAACCCTTCTTAATCCAGCTAGTGGTGTGATAATGCCTTTCTCTTCTTTCATAACAGTCTCATGAAAATATGTTTCATACTGTTAATAAATAATTTTGGATACTAATTTTGTCACCAATTGATTCAGATTGATTCGAATAGTTCACAAAAGCATGCTTCAGTGTTTATTTCACACAAACAGCATCTATTTTCCAAACTAGTGCTTGACATTTGCGTTGCCTATTCGTAATCAGTGATGCTAATCTGAAAAAGCCTTCTTAGTCCTCTTAGTGGAATTTTCATATATCTTGAAAAATTACTATAGGGGGGAGTACATGAAATTTTCGAAATCGAAAAAAAATTTTTGATGCCAAAAGGCTTAGAATTGCATGAAACGTCGAGATTTAGTGTCGAAAAAAATTTTTTTTGAAAAAGTCGACTTTTTGGGACTTAGAAAAAATATGAAAATTTTTCTAAGTCCCAGAAAGTTGATTTTTTCAAAAATAATTTTTTTGCGATGACACTAAATTTCGATGTTTCATGCAGTTTTAAGGCATCAAAAAAAATTCTCGATTTTGGAAATTTCATGTACTCCCCCCTATGGTGCTTTTTCAAGATCGAAAATTGTCAAACCTTTACCACCGGGCAACACCCCTTACGCATGTCCGATTTAGGTCAAATTCTGCATGAAGGCTTTTTTCGAGGTGCTTAAACTTTTGAGCACTAGAGCTTAACGAAAATAGAGGTGATCCCAAAATTTTGGCACCCTTATATATATAAGAGCAGTAAAAATCAATGTGTTTTGTCGGTTACGTCACTTATACCATCATATATCTGGAACCAAAAGTCACAACCATTTGATCTTCGAACTTGATCAATGGCCCGACAGTAGCTTTCAAACGAGCCCAAGTTTGTTAAAATCGGTTCAACCATCTCTGAGAAAATTGAGCGCGTTCAAATACAACGCTTTTTGTCGGTTACGTCACTTATACAATCATATCTCCGGAACCAAAAGTCACTGCCATTTGATCTTTGAACTTGATCAATGGCCTGACACTAGCTTTCAAACGAGCCCAAGTTTGTTAAAATCGGTTCAGCCATCTCTGAGAAAATTGAGCTCGATCAAATATCTTTGAAAAGTGCACACACACACACACACACATATATATATATATATATATATATATATATATATATATATATATATATATATATATATATATATATATATATATATATATATATATATATATATATATATATATATATATATATATATATATATATTATATATATACACACAGACATTTTCCAATCTCGTCGAACTGAGTCGAATGGTATATAACACTATGGGTCTCCGAGACTCCGAGACCCATAGTGTTATATACCATTCGACTCAGTTCGACGAGATCGGAAAATGTATGTGTGTGTATGTGTGTGTGTGCACTTTTCGAAGATATTTGAACGCGCTCAATTTTCTCAGAGATGGCTGAACCGATTTTAACAAACTTGGGCTCGTTTGAAAGCTACTGTCGGGCCGTTGATCAAGTTCGAAGATCAAATGGTTGTGACTTTTGGTTCCAGATATATGATGGTATAAGTGACGTAACCGACAAAACACGTTAATTTTTACCGCTCTTATATATATAAGAGTGGCAAAATTTTGGGATCATCTCTATTTTGTCGTTAATACGACATACTTTACTATGGGGTGCCTTTTCAAAATTTACCCTCTGAGAGAGTGATAAGTTTTTGATCGTGAATATTTCTTGTTGTATCTAACGAATCAACATAATTTTTGCTACATGCCATCGGAAATATGATCACAATTTTATGATAAAATTTTCAGTTGTGTGACATAATTTCAAATAATTCAAAATTAAACTTTTCTGAAATGTTTGGTATAAACAAGTATCAAAGAGGATAATTCATAAGGCGCCTTTGCCTTTCTCGTATTTTGAAAGCTCATAGCTCAGTGATCTGTGAAAGGATTTATATAACCTAACTACCAATAGAATCGACATTTTTCAACTTAAACGTGTATAGCAAAAGGATTGAAGTATTCCAACTTGCTGTGGTCCTTCTGAAAGGCAGGAATGAATCCCGTACAGCATCCTGATAGTTTCTTTCAATGAAATGCAAATTCGAAATGAAATAATCGACATTAAAATTCTCTATGCGGCTATTTTTATAGCCGTTAGGACCGCCCATTAGTGAAAAAGCTACAAACGAAATCACGTAAAAAGAAACCTCTTAACAAAAATTGGATCAGTTTGGATTCTATCGTCACTGCGAGCAGATGTATTTTGTGCCGTTTGCAAAGCTAGTTTCGCTTCCGACAAGAGCGATTACGTCACAGCTACCAGTCATTTGCGTTGGTGAAAAAACAACGGTGGAGAGCATCACACAAAGTCAGCCGTTCTAATAGCTCTAAAAGTTTTCTAAACAACTATTAGGATTTGTTGTTCTCAAATCGAAGGTAAATATCCTCAGTTTAGTGCAAATCTAGAACAATGTTCAATGTTCAAAGCTTAAATTCTCATGCTTGAGATATTTCAACTGTCAACATACTAACCAAAGGTATATTTTAGCATTTACCGAAACTTGGTTAGGCAATTGTTCTGCAGTGAATATAACAGGTTACAATTGCATCGCCGAATATAAACGTTCTAATTGTAGAGCTGGTGGTGTTGCGTTCTACCTAAAGGATACTGCGTCTTTGATTGCTACTGTTCATAAACTCGAACAGCTTAGTGAGCAATATGACGAAAATTTGTTGTTGGCGGACAATTTCGGTGACATATGTGCAATTGATATTACGCTAAATGGTATAAACGTACTGTTAGTTGTTCTATATATTTCGCCAGATACAACTTACAGAAAGGCTTCTCATTTTTCATCACGCGTAATTTATTTTTATATTCACGTAAAATTACGCCGATGATAGTTGTGGGGGACTTCAATATAGATGCCTCAAAACAAGATAATATTAAATTCATTGATTTCATGAGCAACTATATGAAGTTGGATACGAAATCTGTTCTTTCACAAGCTACTACCCTTGGAAGCACATGTATTGATCTCGTATTTGCTAGGAACATTAATGTAGAAAGCCGTAGATATATATCATACTTTTCATATCACAGACCTATTGTATCATTGATCAACCCAGCGAATTAATGTTTTCTTCATTGGAAGATTATAATCGGTTGTAAATGCTACACCTACACCAACCATATCAGTATCGTACCCACGGACAACAGTTCAGCCTGGAATTATATAACGAATTCGAATTCAACTCGTCACTCTCCATCACAAACGCTTTCAAAAAAGGTTCTTTTCAGATCCACCATTATTTTATTATTAAGAACTATACTGGTTATTTCATAATATTTGTGTTTCAGAATGTTTAATGTAACTAATCTGTAATTTAGTTTTGGTGCATCGTTTCAAATTATAGTAGTGAAAAAGGGGAATGCTTGCATAATTCATACAATTGATCAACTAATTGATATTCGGAAGTGTTAAGGAACATGCTAATTGTTTTCGTATTCACGACATCCAGTTATGTCTCTGACATTACCCACCCGCCTTTTTGTTTAGCTCTAGTGCCCAAAAGCTTAAGTACCTCGAAAAAAGCCTTCATGCTAAATTTGAGCTAAATCGGACATGCTTAAGGGGTGCTGCCCGGTGGTAAAGGTTTGACAATTTTCGATCTTGAAAAAGCACCATAGGGGAGAGTACATGAAATTTCCAAAATCGAAATTTTTTTTTGATGCCGAAACTCTTAAAACTGCATGAATCATCGAAATTTAGTGTCATCTCAAAAAAATTTTTTTTTGAAAAAATCAACTTTCTGGGACTTTTTTCTAAGTCCCAAAAAGTCGACTTTTTCAAAAATTTTTTTTTTCGAGATGACACTAAATCTCGACGTTTCATGCAATTCTAAGCCTTTTGGCATCAAAAATTTTTTTTCGATTTCGAAAATTTCATGTACTCCCCCCTATGGTGATTTTTCAAGATATATGAAAATTCCACTAAGTGGACTAAGAAGGCTTTTTTTAGATTAGCATCACTGATTACAAATAGGCAACGCAAATGTCAAGCACTAGTTTGGAAAAATGATGCTGACTGTGTGACATAAACACTTAAGCATGCTTTTGTGAACTACTCGAATCAATCTAATCTATTGGTGTCAAAATTAGTATCCAAATTTATTTAATAAAGGTATGAGACATATTTTCATGAGACTGTTATGAAAGTAGAGAAAGGCATTATCACACCACTAGGTGGATTAAGAAGGGTTTTTTGGATCATTTTGAAATTATTGAGAAAAAAATCGAATTTTTTTTCAGTGCATATTTTTTAGAGTGCTTTGTTGATTCCCTACAACTTCTTCCTGGACGTCATTTATGTACGATTACCGGTTTCCGAATTACAACGAGAAGAACTTGATCATTTGCATGCACCTCTGAACTGTTTTAGCTGTAACTTCTTCATTTTTTAAAAGGCACGGATGAGATAGCCATCAATCTGTAGGTTTTAATAAGAGCTTTAGAATAAAAATTATCAAAAAAATTAAAACCCAGAACTTTTTCGGATTAATTTGTAATTATTGAGAAAAAAAACCAAAAATTTTTTCGGTGTATATTTTTTTTACAGTACCTAATCGATTCCCTACAACTTCTTCCTGAACGCTATTTTCGTTCCGGTTTACGAGTTACAACGATTTGAAAAAGGCATTTTTTGTGAAATGCAAAAATACATACGCCCTTTTTAAAAATCAGTCGTTAGTCGGATTGATCTCTCCATCGGTTCAAAACTTATGGTTTGCTATACTGAAGCCATGTGCAAAGTTTCATCCAAATCGGAGAAGGTCGAGTCTGATGATCTGCTAAGCATTTCTGGAATTGCTCACCTCTTAATAAAGACTGAAAAACATGAATCGTTGATTCTCCCAATGTTTTCGACTTGTATATATAAATTTTTGTCGCAATGTGAAGGTGCTGCATACTTAAAAGTAAAAGATGCAGACGATACTTTCGCACTTTCTTCCGATTATAGTGAAATATCAGAATGTTTTAGAAAATCCCATAATAAGTGGAAAATTCGTTAGGAATCTGTTTTAGTTAATCTCGTGGTCTTATGCCTTTCTCATTAGCATATATAATACTGTGAGGAATCGATGTGGGTTTTATTTCGATGTTTTGGTTCATTACTTTCGGTGCCAAAAATTTGAGACTAGTATAGCCGAAAGAAACAAAATGGGATTGTTTGTGCATTAACTAGTAAAGGGTGATTTTTTAAGAGCTTGAGAACTTTTTTAAACAATAAAACGCATAAAATTTGCAAAATCTCATCGGTTCTTTATTTTAAACGTTAGATTGGTACATGACATTTACTTTTTGAAGATAATTTCATTTAAATGTTGACCGCGGCTGCGTCTTAGGTGGTCCATTCGGAAAATCCGCTTTTTTATCGACAAATTTTGTTCAGCGATGAGGCTCATTTCTGGTTGAATGGCTACGTAAATAAGCAAAATTGCCGCATTTGGAGTGAAGAGCAACCAGAAGCCGTTCAAGAACTGCCCATGCATCCCGAAAAATGCACTGTTTGGTGTGGTTTGTACGCTGGTGGAATCATTGGACCGTATTTTTTCAAAGATGCTGTTGGACGCAACGTTACAGTGAATGGCGATTGCTATCGTTCGATGCTAACAAACTTTTTGTTGCCAAAAATGGAAGAACTGAACTTGGTTGACATGTGGTTTCAACAAGATGGCGCTACATGCCACACAGCTCGCGATTCTATGGCCATTTTGAGGGAAAACTTCGGAGAACAATTCATCTCAAGAAATGGACCGGTAAGTTGGCCACCAAGATCATGCGATTTGACGCCTTTAGACTATTTTTTGTGGGGCTACGTCAAGTCTAAAGTCTACAGAAATAAGCCAGTAACTATTCCAGCTTTGGAAGACAACATTTCCGAAGAAATTCGGGCTATTCCGGCCGAAATGCTCGAAAAAGTTGCCAAAAATTGGACTTTCCGAATGGACCACCTAAGACGCAGCCGCGGTCAACATTTAAATGAAATTATCTTCAAAAAGTAAATGTCATGTACCAATCTAACGTTTAAAATAAAGAACCGATGAGATTTTGCAAATTTTATGCGTTTTATTGTTTAAAAAAGTTCTCAAGCTCTTAAAAAATCACCCTTTATAACCTACAGAACAGTTCTCTGATCGGTTAGGTCATCCATGAGAAAACAAAGTGATTTCCACTATTGTAACGACCGAAAAGGTTAAAGCTGGGGTAAAAAAAACTATATAAAAAAGAGTAAAAAATATCTATTTGAATTCTTGATCAAATCTCTCTCCTGATCTTCGCCAAAAATTAAATATATTGAATTAGTTTACTTGTATTCGCAATTATTTCTGTTTGAATCTATATTTCTGCGCAACCTACTGACGAGTTCGATGAGTTGTTTTCCTTCCGTTAAGTATGTGAATTATCAACATTATGTTCCTATCCTTTACCCTTTTATATGAACGATGGAAAATGCGGCGGCCAGTAGTTACGGTTAACGTTCTGTTGAAATAAGAAATGTTTTGGTTGTCCTGAGATTTATACACCGAAACCTCCATTTACGAACTAAACGGGGGTTCGTAAATGGAGGTAGTTCGTAAAAAAAGTTTACGTTATTTGGGATTTACTTCGCAAAAAAAAGTTTTGTGTAATGAATGTTGAAACCCCCAATCACATGGCCATTTTCGGAACGGATGTGATAAGTGGGTGCAAGAAAATGATGTTTGGGGTCGGTTGAAAATCCAAGATGGCGACTTCCGGTTTGTCGATATTCCTTAAAAACCCTTACAATGTGGGTATTTTCGAAACGGGATTGATGATTAGATGACGGAAAACGATGTTTGAAGTAGTTCGGAAATCCAAGATGGCGACTTCCGGTTTATCAATATTCCTAAAAACCCTTACAATGTGGGTATTTTCGGAACGGGATTGATGAGTAGATGATGGAAAACGATATTTGAAGTGGTTTGGAAATCCAAGATGGCGAGTTCCGGTTTATCAATATTCCTAAAAACTCTTACAATGTGGGTATTTTTGAAACGGAATTGATGAGTTGATGACGGAAAACGATATTTGAAGTGATTAGTTACGGGTTCAAATTTGGACATTCTAAAAATTAATATTGAGTCGAAAAGGTTCCTTTATCAGGAAGAAGAGATTGCCATACTGAAGAGATGTACATTGTTTCATCCGATTCGGAGAAAGTCGATCCTGCCAGTTTATCGGCTTTTATTTCTGGAATTGCTAATAAATGTTAGAAATTTTGTGTCAGATGATTGTTTAACTGACTCTTACCACTTGGGCCAAATAATATCCCTTTTTCTTACAAAATTACAACTCATATTCTGACGGGCCGGTTGACATGAGATTTCGACAAGTTTAAATAAAAACAAATGTGTCGTGATGACAGTAACAGTACTTTTTTCGACTTTATCACTTACACTAAAACAACTGAAATTTTAAGTGTAGCACTGAAAATAAAAAAAAATTGCAGAACACGGTCATTGATTTGAAACCAAATATTAATGTTTGGGGTTGTTTCCAAACATTAAATTGAGATTTACAGTTGTTCAATAAAATATTGAAAGCATACAATATAACTATAACAATATAAAATTATTATAGCTGTTCGGTCGTCTAATTGTTATAGTCATTTCGAAAATATAGTACAATATTCAAACAAAAATGATTAGCAGGAAACATCTTTGTCAGAAGCATAACTTTTTCAAACGATATATAATCATAACGTAATGATCGTCAAAGAATACCGATCCAACTGAACTCATAATTTGATTTTTGAAGCGCTACTCATCAAACCCGTCTCGAAAATACCCATATTGCAATTGGTTTAATACAATATCAAAGAACCGGAAGATGCTATCTTGGATTTCCGAACCATTTCAAACATCGTTTCCGTCATACTAATCAATCTGGTTCCGAAAATACCCATATTGTAAGGGTTTTTAAGCAATATCGACATACCGGAAGTCGCCATCTTGGATTTCCGAACCACTTCAGACATCGTTTTCCGTCATCTACCCATCAATCCCGTTCCGAAAATACCCATATTGTAGTAATTTCCATGAAGCCGGAAATTGTTTTCATTGGATGCAAAAACCTCTTTTTACGAAGTTGGTTCGTAAAAAGAGTTACGTAAAAAGAGGTAACGTAAAAAATAAACGGAGGTTTGGGTGTATTAAAGTACTATTCGATCAAAAGAAAATAGTTAGAGCATTCCTTATTATGCCCTTGTCTCCTATTAGCAAGCAAGCTTAAAATGATATTCGTGAAGTTTAAAATAGATAAGCAGACTACTTAAAACCATCACCTGCATGAGCAAAGAAATATTTAATTGGGGTATTTCCAATACTAAAACAATAGCACAGTAACATCGAAATTGTATTCAACAGTAACTATACCTAAAATGTATTTGAATTATTTTTGCAGGAACACTATTGGCCGTTTCGGAAAGTATATTTCTATTGTTGATTCATACCAAATGAGTAACACAATAGAAAAAAACGATAAATAACTATTGATCTAAGTTTGTACATTTTATATCAAACAAAATTTGAGTTTGCTTGCATTTTTACTAAATTCACTAAAAACTTCTAAAACTTTTCTAGAATTTGTTAAAGTTTTCTAACAATCTATAAAATACGTTGGTCAAGCTATTATACCAAATTGAAGCATTATTTTGCTCTTTCAATAATAAAATAATGCCTAAATAAGCAATGATAATAAAATGAATAATTACTTTGATACAAGTTTGCTATCGTTTCATACTCAGGTATTCACGGAGCAACTTTTATTAGGTAATCAGTACAAGTCCCATTTTCCGACAATGTTATAGCAAAGTTACCTTTTATTATGTGTTGTAATATTTCCGAAATAAATACATACTACTAAAGGAATACAACTTGCACAAGAAATCCCTTTCTAATCGATACAAGATCAGCGGCTCACCTTTTTCAGCGTAGATTGAGAAAACATGTTGAATCGAAAGGATCATTAATCGAAACAGTGACTTGTTCAGTATGCAAAGAATGAGGTAAATATCCAAACGAACAAACAATGCAATTCAGCGACTGTCATTTAGCTAAACTGATCCATTGCTAAAATGCAAGTCATTCTGAAATGTAATCTACTTGTAGATGTGTCGCTAGATATCAAATTACAATGCAACAAACACCGAAATGTCTGACCGGGCTAAGTGCAACTTTATGTAAACAACACGAATTGGTTTTTTTTATCTTACAGTTTATTATCGTTCCGCTAATTTCAAACAATCATTAATTCCATCGTTCACTTCGAGACTATACGGAGATCAGTCTAACACTGATCTGCATGAACCAGGATGCTTACTAATATGTCTTGAAAAATTGACTGCTCACATTTGGGAATGGTTTCGCGAATACTTCGGGCTTGCTCTGAACTAGTTTCTATCGATGAAGCCGTGGTATGTCGATGCATGTCAGCGGGTTAAATACCGAGCTCAATGATAAATGAGGGAAATTAATTATACACATGGAACCGTATCATTCGACACATGAAACTGAATCGTAGCGTTTACCACAAATGAATACGAACCGGTCAGAAACAGTTGGAATTTTGGTAAAGTTTCATTTTCAATGACAGCAGACCGAAACCTGTCCAAATAGTTTAGGATATGCATAGGTCAATTATTGGTTTAGATTACGCGGATCTAGTGGAGATACGATGGATTGACTTGTGCTAATTCGGTACCCCCGGAAATAGTTATATTGACATGTGGACTGATGGGAAGCGAGATTGTTTTTTGTCATCATTCGAGAGTATTATCATGTATTATGCAGAGAGTTTGTCATTTGAATTCAGTTCATTCCTGTTTTGTCTAATGCTAGAAATATATGAAAAGTAATCAAGAAATTTGGAATGAAACTAAAATTAAGAAGATGAACTTATATCTACAATATTAGAAAAAACATGAAATTTAGACGACATGGCGATGTGTGAAATACCAACTGCATTTTTCCTTTTGTTTATAAAACACCACAAGGTCTGAAATTGAAAAAAAAATTGAAAATAATTTGAAAAATTATACTATGACAATCTCAACGGAATCTTCTGTGTTATTCTCCTAAAACCTTCGTATGTTAACAAGTTAATTTGGTTTGAACTTTTCTATACTGTCAATGAGATGCAGACTGAAAGAAAAAATAGATGTTTGAAATTGCCAGAAAATGAAAATTTGCGAAAAAGAATGATCAGAGGCAAGACTCGAAACCAAAACTTGTGCTACTAAGGTATGTACCAGACGTTTCTAATTTCTAGAACGTTTTATTCAGATCCGACTTTCGGTACAGTAACTAAAGCGTGATAAGTGGAAAAATCGTCAATTTCATTAGTATTCTTTCATGAACGATGGCCAAAAACAGGTACAATTCCCATAAAACTGCCTGGTAAACTCTACTAGTTTGCAGAACTTGATTCGGCACTACTGATTCCCTCTTTTCCTATTCCGGAAACACCGGAAGTAATCATGAAAAACTCCCACAAATTTCACTTTGATTTCTCAGCAATGCTTGAATCGATTTGCACAAATCCCAAAGCTGACATTGTCTCAAAAGCTACTGTGAAATCTCATCCCAATCCGATTTCTGGATCCGCAGTTACAGGGCGATGAATGTCAAAGCTTTCGATTCTCCATATATCATGACAATACAACACCGATGCGTCCAATGTGGAAGAAGAAAACACAACTTTGTTCTATTTCATACACGCTATAAAGAAAACGAAACGGTTACGGATTTCTGCTACTGATGCGTGATATTGGTGAAAGACGGTGCTGCGGTTGATAAAAATTTTAGTTTTTTTGCCTTTCTCATATAGAAAGACTATGCAATCACTGTGAAAATCGACTTTTTAACCGAATGTCATATACCAATCGACTCAGCTCGACGAACTGAGCAAATGTCTGTGTGTGTATGTGTCCGTGTGTGTATGTAAGAAAACCTGTAATCCACGTAGTGATGCCTTTCTCAGATCAATCATACTATCATATATAATACTGTGGTATTCTTCAAAATAATTTTCTTCGATTCTTAAAAGAATAACCGAAATCGGTTTGATTACCATCAACTGATAAAAACTATCAATTGGAAAAGATTTGAAGACGATTTAGAAATTTTTTTAAAGTTTTTCCCCATTTTAAGTGATGGTATAAAATTACACACTTTACCCTATATTTCCGGATCCGGAAGTCGGATCCGCATGAAATTCAGGAATTACGCATGGGACCACAGGACCTTCCATTTGAACCTAAGTTTGTGAAAATCGGTTCAGCCATCTGCGAGAAAAGTTAGTGCACTTATTTTCACAATTTTTTGCACATTTTACCCCATAATTCCGGAACCGAAAGTCGGATCCAAATAATATTCAGGAATTTTGTATGGGACCACAAGACCTTTCATTTGAATCTAAGTTTGTGAAAATCGGTTCAACCATCTCCGAGAAAAGTTAGTGCAAAAAAACGTTACATGCACACATACGCACATACACACACACATACAAACACAGACATTTTGCGTACTCGACGAACTGAGTCGAATGGTATATGACACTCGGCCCTCCGGGCCTCGGTTCAAAAGTCGGTTTTCACAGTGATTGCATAACCTTTCTATATGAGAAAGGCCAAAATGAACTCACTTTTCTCAGAGATGGCTGAACCGATTTTCACAAACAAAGATTCAAATGAAGGTCTCATAGTCCCATAGCTTGCTATTGAATATCATTCAGATACGACTCCCGGTTCCGGAGATATAGGATGATATGTACTAAAAAAATGAAAAAAAAGTATGCACTCGCTTTTTTCAGAGATGGCTGAACCGATTTTCACAAACCAAGATTCAAATGAAAGTTATTATGATCCCATAGCTTGCTATTGAATTTCATTTGAATGTGACTTTCGGTTCCAGAGTTATATGGTAATATGTGAAAATTTGAGAAAAAGTTTACACTCGATTATCTCTGGAACAACTCAACCGATTTTCGCAAACTAAGATTCATATGAAAGGTCTTACAATATACTGAAAATTTGTAAAACATTCTATCTGGATCAGACTTCCGGTTTCGGAGCTATAGCGTGATATGTGGAAAATTACCAATTTTATTAGCATTTTTCCACGAACGATGGTTAAAAAAAGGTACAAATCCGATAAAACTGTCTGATACATTCTGCTAGTTTGCAGAACATGTTAGTTTGTGGGCAAGAAAACCTAATTCGGCACTCCTGATCCTCTCTTTTTTGTTCCGAGAGCACCGAAAATGGAGAAGAAAAACTCCTAAAACTAAATTCACTACGATTATTTGGCGATGCTTGAACCGATTTTCACAAATCTTGATTTTAATTAAAGTTCATACTGTCTTTAAACCTACTGCGAAATTTCATCCGGATTCGACTTCCGTTTTCAAATCGCCATATAGAGTGACAATATGTACAACACCGAAACACAAAACGAATAAGGCGTGCTTTGTTCTATTTCGTGATAATAATAATAATAATAATAATAATAATAATAATAATAATAATAATAATAATAATAATAATAATAATAATAATAATAATAATAATAATAATAATAATAATAATAATAATAATAATAATAATAATAATAATAATAATAATAATAATAATAATAATAATAATAATAATAATAATCTTACTACATGTTTTACGCTGCTGATTCACGCTGTTTAGCTTGATTTACATATGCAGAAGTAACAGAAACGCGTTTCGAAATAAAACATGAGATAGTAAGTATAGGTTGTAGGTCATATTTGTTGGTAGCAAGCGAACCAACTTCGGCTATTCCGTTTATCTGAATCCGGTTTCGGAAGAATTAGAACTAGCGATTAAAAACTGCAAAAAGGATCTCACCAAGGGGAGAGTCGCTTAACACAAACTATATTGTGCCTCTAAAAAAACACGTGATATACTGTGAGTCTAAGTGTGCCAAACTGTTCCCCATCAAAACTGAGCCCTTTGTGTGCCGCAAATGTGCAACTGTATGAAAACGAAAGTGCAAATATTGATAAATGCGGCAACGCATTGCACAGTGGGGAAAAAACGATCAAAAACGCGACTTTGTTCAATAATTTTATAACAACCTAAGCAAATATTTTTAAAGTTAGTATTTCTTTTTCCGTAGAATCGATTTATGATAGTTAGAAGATCCGCAAAATTCACTATCATACACGTTTTGCTTCAATTCCCCTTTTTTCTGACTTTACTTCGAAAACTAACTGTGAAACTCAGGAAAAAAATCAATTCGACCAATCGGAGGTATTCCTGATATGCTCATAAGTTAGATAAATGGATTGTTTTTAATAAGATTGACCACAAATAACTATATTCTGTTTTACCCCCAGTCATCTTCTTCCATGAATTTACAGAAAAAAAAAGTTCTACTGATCGGTGTTTGGACCAATTATGGCTAAACAATACAGTTCTATGTTTCGCATATATCCTCAAATAATAATTGACAGATAGTCTCCATAATCACATGCGTCGTGCTACATCGTTTTACCCCAATTTTCCCACAAATATAATTTTATATTGAATTCAGATATACAATACCGAAGCAGATCCAACATGACCTACCAATATTATATATCATATCACGTACAAAACATCTGTAATTCAATCAAACACAATGGGAATGACAGTACTAGCCTGTTTAACCCGTTTAACCCCAATTTATTTCATAAGTCGTTTTTCTGGTTAAACGTTCTTCTGCATACCGTAAACAGGCTGATTGTGGTTGATGAAAATCGATTGATATTACGAAGAAAGCCCTTAAAATAAGATTACAGATGGATTCAATGGCTGCTTGAATCTTGTTATACCGTTTTACCCCAATTTATCCTTTAACTGAGTCGTAAGATTTTGCTCCACATTTGGAAAATAGTAAGTAATATAAATCGATTTTCATCAACCGCAATCATCCTGCTCTCGGTATGCGAAAGAAAGTTTAACCAGAAATACGACTTATGAAATAAATTGGGGTAAAACGGTATAACAAGATTCGTGCGGTCATTCAATTCATTTGTAATCCTATTTTTAGGGCTTTCTTTGTAATATCAATCGATTTTCATCAACCACAATCATCCTGCTTTCGGTATGCGAAAGAAAGTTTAACCAGAAATACGACTTATGATATAAATTGGGGTAAAACGGGTTACTTGGATCACAGATGCTTTGCACGTAATACGAACCAATATTGATAGATCGTATTGGATCTGCCTTTGGATTGTAGATCATATTTCAACTGAGTATTATAACTAAAAAAGAAATGGGGTAAAACGGTACAGTAAGTTTTCTGCTGTAAATAAAACTATATGAAATCGATTTGTTAGACTTTTTTACATCGGAAACACTCTATTCGCTCTTCTGCAAGTTCTCCGGTTTCATGTTATATAGTTAAGCTTGAATACAATGCAGTATAAAAATTGAACTTGGGGTGAAATGAACATGATAGCGTTTCGTGCGGTTCTTCTAAATACATGGAATCGATTTAACTGACCATTTTACACCAAAAAAGTGCTCAGCTGTATCATGCCTCCAAAAAAATCTTCGCGTTTTTTGTCCATTTTTCCCTACTGTGCATTGTGTTAATGTGTGATTGGCACATTGTTCTAAGCGTTCTTCCCTTGGATCTCACTCACTTTTCTTGGATCGATTTTCACAAACTTATAGGTTAAGAAGAAAAGTCTTACAGTTTCATACGGAATTCCTTAATTTGTTGTGGATACTACTTTCGGTTCCGGAATGATGCCTTTCTCATATTACTCATTACATCAAATTAGGTCCGAGCAGAATTTCCTATTTCTATTCAATAAACAGTTGTTTTTGCGAATTTTGCGGTTATATTTATGATGTAATGAGTAATATGAGAAAGGCATCATTACACCATTATGTGGATTAAAATAGGTTTTTATGATAAGTGTGACTGAAATCATAAAAGAATGTCAATTGATTGAAATTTATTTGAAATAATAAACATACATCGGAATGTCAAGCTTCACTATTTAAATACAATTTTCACAACCGGTAGTGCAGTAATACCGTGCCGGTGGTGTATTGATATCAATTATAACAATAATAATCCTACTATATGTTTTATTCTGTTGATTCATGCTGCTTAGCTTGATTTGAATATGCAAAAATAGTAGAAGCAGGTTCGCTACGTTTGTTAAATTTAGTTTAATTGGTTTAAACGATATAGATCATTAGATAGTAAGTCTAGGTTTAACTATGTTCAAAACTATTCCAATTTGTAGGTCATATTTGTTGCTGGCAAACGAATCAACTGTTCCGGTCATCTGAATCCGATTTCGGAAGTATTAAAAGTAGGGATCAAAAACTGCAAAAAAGATCTCACTCACTTTTCTACAAGATGGACATATCGTTTTTCACAAACTTATAGGTTTAAAGCAAAAATCTTACAGCTTCATACGGAATTCCTAAATTTGTTGTGATTACACTACTTGCGGTTCAAGAACTACAAGATAAACAGGATTTATAAATTTGGTTAGAATAAACAGTTGTTTTTGTGAACACCACCGTAATATTTATGATCAGTTTTTGCAATGACTGAGCGGAATCATAGTCACTCTAAAACGCCAGTCAATTTATGATGTTAAGAGTAATATGAGAAAGGCATCATCATTACACCACTAGGTGGATTAAAATAGGTTTTTAAAAATATCAATTGCTGAACACTCTGGCATTACTTTTGCAAATACTTATGTCGTTTTCGTTTTTAAATTACACTACACCGGTACAGCGAAGGCTGCACTGAAACCGTTCGTTTTTACCAATTGCACTACACCAGTGCTACACGTTTTCTGTACCGATACCACTGGTGTAGCACTCATCAAAAGTTCTATGTAGCTCTAAGAAATGGAATCTTTCGGCCCTCTGTCACGACGCCATCTTGGTGAGATCAAAACTGGAACTCAAAATCAGCTGATTGCAACGTAAACAAACAAATAGTAATGCATTTGTTTAACGCGTTTACCTTGTTTAGTGCACGAAAATTAGTGAATTTTGTGTCGACTCTCTCACAATAACTTGTCGGTTTACCTAAAATACAGCAGACAGTGTTTTGGGACATTAAGTGGAGATAATTTTCACAATTTGAGAGTCGCGATGAGTATCAAAACATCGCAGTGTTTGGGGCTCGAAACGCGAGGGGCTCAACGTAACGGTGACAGATGGCTGGAATCTTTTATTGTAGTCAAGGGTTACTGTTTATGTTTTCACCATTTTTGTTCGTTTATTCATGTCATGGTGTAGCTCTGCACCAGTGGAGTGCAGTTTGAAAACGAAAACGACATTAGAAAACAACTGTACCAATTTGTTATTTTAAGTTTACATAGACATATATAATAGACTTCCAAGTTATTACAATAATGATGCCTTTCTCATAAGACATTCTTTAGAAATCTATTAAATCGTAGATTTCGTAGAAACCTACAGGTAATTTTAAGTATTCATCATCCTGTAATTTCGGCAGAGATATCTGGAGCCGAATAAAATTCATTAGTAGGTTATTTTTCATTTAAGCATTTTAAAATGAGTTTCTTGAAAATCGAAGCGTCATTTTGGAGTTTTCGAATACTATTTTTTCGAAACCGGAAACGGAGGATCCATAAAGCTGAAGTTAGATCGTTTGGTCATCTATACTATACATAACCTATAAATAGGACCAAATTCGTACACAATTTAGAAGGCTTTGTCCACTGAATTCTGTTTTTAAGCGGGGGATACGTACCGCGTAAAAAAACCGCACAAATAAAAACCGCATAGTTTCGGAAATCCGCGTAACTTCGGAAATCCGCGCAACTTAGAAAATTCGCATAGAAAAACCGCGTAACTTCGGAAATCCTCAAGTCTTTACTTAAAAATGAGCGTAAATTAAAATATTGTGTACAATTTTTGAAAAATCAAGGCGTTCTGATTTATTTTAAAATCGATGACGGGGGTAGAGTTATATTGAGAAATAAACCGGTGAAGCAGTATTTTTGAGGACTCTTCTTAAAAATTATGTTTTGTGGTGTCCACTATGTCTCAGTGGAGACTATTCAGAGGTCAACAAATCGAGGCATTATAGATAGAGTAGATGTTTTCGTGCTTTATTTTTTTTGAATTTTTGGTAGCTTTTTAACGTCAAAAGTACGATTTTTCACAAAAGAATCCGCCATTTTGTAACTGTAAATGTAAATCCTCAAGATAACAAACAACAAGAAGGAAAACGTTGAGGTCTGGTATTTTTCATGTAAAAAACTGAATGTAAATTTGAAAAAAAATGGTGCAGTAGTTTTTGAATGACGATGGAAACGGATTTTCGAAACGTACTTTCGAGAGAAACGCGTTTAAAGTTTTTTGTCTATGAAATCGAAGAAATCAATTTATAACTCAATGGAGCCCGTTGGTTCAAACATTCTCAACAAACCATATTTTTTCTTTTGTATTTTGTTATTATGAAACATTTCAATAAAACATTCAAGTCAAGTTTTTAGGTCAATCAAAGCAGAAATATTGGGCCTGTGCGCCAAGCTCTTACTTCGTTGGAGTATTATTCATATATATTATTATAGCCTTGAAAATTTTACAAATTATTTTTAAAATGTTTTACTATTAGAAAGTACAAAGAAAAAATTAAATGATTTTAAAAAAATGTTAGACACCTTAAGGAATCGGAATCCGGATTTTTCCAATTGCAACTGATAGAACTAAGAGACTTTACATTTGATTGCATGCTTGTAAAAATTAGTTCACCCATCACAGAAAAATTTTGCGCATATTGTTGTGACATACTCTTATATATACCTACACACTACCAAATTCAGACTTTTACAAACGGAGACTAAACACAACATTCGTTTTCTTCGATTTTCACAGGGATTGTTTTTTATTCACAGGGATTTGATTTCATATTCACAGGGAAGGTGAAAAAGGTGGAAAGTGTAACAAGCTTCAATTGTAGGGTATAGAGACAATGTTGTTCAGTTTGCCTGGGCTCCAGCTTGTAAAGGCGGAGTAATAGTTCCAGTTGCCCACTCCGTGTATCTCGTCGTATAGCCGATGCTTACGCGAATCACTAACTGGCCAGAGTCGTCCATTCAACGCGGTTCGATATCTTCGCGAAATGCATTTCAAACCAATAAATTAAGGAATTAAGATCAAATATATAGTAGCGTTGCTTAAACAGTTCCCCGTACCTTTTCTTTTAATGATAGCCATCGTCGTTGGAGCCGGATGGAGATCTGTACGTACGTACGTTAATTCAAAATGTCTTAAATGACCCTCCGTTTCAGGAGTGCCTTTGCGGGGCTGGTGTTGCCTTGAATTTGCCTGTGCCTGGAAGCAATATAGCAGCAAACAACTATGAATAACGAGGCTGAGTTATACCCAGGCAACTAACCGTGGTGGTTAAACAATTATTGGTTTGATTTCTCGTGCTATAAAAAGCCACCAGTATCAAATGGTAGAATGGTGGTATAGCAGAATAAATTTGCGGTTTTACGTTTCCAGTGTCACACACCCATGATACAATGTGTATCTATTGGAATCACTGTTCCTGTTTGGCAGGAAGTTCTTTATAGAAGAATGATGGTCTGTTTCGGTTTGTTACAGAGATTATTTGTATTTGTACAATGTTTTTGACCCGAACGGAGATAGTCGAGTGATTAATAATCATAGGTGAAAACATTAGACCATAATTTGATGAGATATAAATAGGTATGTATTGTAGAAAAACACAAAAAAAAATTATCATGCGACACTTTTCACATTCCTACCAACCTCCTCAAGCCATATTTCTCGTCCCTACGTGTGCTTACCTATTCAAATGTATGGGAAGCGAGTACATTCGAGTTATTGGAAAGGAAATGGAGGGGGAGTTATGGGGGAGTTATATTCTGAGGCTATGAAAATCCGTAAGAGATATTCCTAGAACCAAGAACTACTTGGAATATTTATTCAGGGATCAAACTGTATCACAGCAAGAACTATAACGTCTAATGTCTATTTAAGATTTTTTGTTCATATTTTTAGAGCTACGCGTTGCTTGCTTGTCTAATTATAGATGTTCCTTTTATGTTATCAGTAGTCCAAGAACTTCAGTGAAAACAGGCCTTTGCCTTGATATCTGCTCGAACAATACACAGCCTATGTATAATTTTTCCATGTTGGTTATAGACATGAAACTTTTAGATGGCGTAGGTTTTTGGATGGAGTAGATCATTCACCCTAAAGGCCTATCAATTGCATGTGGTATCACCGTGAACAATAAGTTCGTTAAGGGACTGGTAGGGTCTAACACTCACAAAATCATTTAGTATTTTCTTTCAGTCGGTGTTGAACAGTCGTTCGCACCGCACGCGTATAGCTCTTGGCTCCTGGAATTTTTTTTCTGGCTACCTAGAGTTTCATTGATTCAAGGCTTCAGTCTTTTTCAAGGCTACCTGCATCACTAACTAAGTGACTAAGTGATACAAAGAGTGATATTAGAGTGACTAAGTGATACAAAGAGTGATATTAGAGTGACTAAGAAATTAATCAGCCTTTTTTAAGGCTAGCTAGGAGTCTAATCGAAGACTAATTTAGCCTAGTTAATTTAATTTAAAATTTCATTAATTTCAAAAATGCCTGCGTCCAACCGGAAAGGCAACAAGCCTAAAGCTAAAAATAATTCAATACGGAATAAATCACAATCCGTTATTCAACATTTTTCTAATAACATTCACGATCTTATAGAATCTGAATGTAAAAATAAAAGACAACGGACGGATTTCCCTTCCGTTGATCCTATGCCGTCTAACAATATTTACGAGATTCTTCCTGAATCCGGATGTAGCGACATAGAAGAAAATTCTTCAAAAATTCCCAAAATGGACGCTTGTCGTTCTGGGAAGAAACATCAATCTATGCCACCAGTGACGGTGATGATTTCCGACTTCAAAGCATTCCGTACTGAGCTTTCTACTTTTCTCCCGGAAGTAAAAGTCTCATTTCAAATCGGACGAAGAGGAGAATGTCGAGTCTTGGTGGATGGATTGGAAGATTACGAAAGTCTTATTCGATATTTGTCCGAAAAACTTCATAAATTTTATTCATATGATATAAAATCAGACAGACCCTTCAAGGCTGTCTTGAAAGGTTTATCAAATGATCAAAGTATTGATGAAATTAAAAATGAACTAAAAGAATTGCTTGGTTTTGCCCCTTCCCAAGTAATACTTATGAAAAAAAGAGCGAATGGTACTTCTAAACCACGCTCTGGAATTTCCCATGAACTTTACCTAATACACTTCAATCGAAGTGATGTAAACAATTTGAAAACTTTAGAAAAAGTACGTTTCATTTCCCACATTAAAATTCATTGGGAACATTATAAACGGCATAATCGTATTGCAAACTTAACGCAATGTCGTCGTTGCCAAGGCTTCGGTCATGGAACCAAAAATTGTCATATGGATATACGGTGTTTGAATTGTGGTATATCGCATTCGAAAGACGCTTGTCCAATGAATGAAACCACTGATAAATTTTCATGTTCAAATTGCAATGGAAATCATAAATCCAATTATTTGAAATGTCCTGTCAGGGAAAAAATTTTAAACGCTCGTTCGCTTAGACAACAAGTCAAATCAACGACCTTAAATTTACAGAACATACCTGAAAATTCTTCTAAGGCACATGCCAATTCGTCTTCTAACGAAAACAATTTATTGACAGGTAGATCGACCTCGTCATCATCTTCTTCTAATGTCAGTTATGCTGGTATATTAGGTAGAAATCTATCTCCTATTTCTTCTAATGTAAATAATCAAAACACAGGACCGCCTTGCAGTTCTTCTTCTAACGAAAACAATTTATTAATAGGTAGACCGGCCAAATCATCTTCTTCTAATGGCAGTCTACCTACAAATATTCCTTCAATGCCATTCGCTTCTTTAAATGAAGTCGATTTAGGCGATATAACTGAAAATAAAATGATCTACCTACAAGATCAACTTTTTCAAATGATCATCCAAATGAATTCGACTTCATCACTTTTTGAAGCATTTCAAATCGGATGGAAATTTGCAAATAATATTATAATGAATTTAAAATTTAACAGTGATGTTAAATAATTATTTGAATATTTTAAATTGGAATGCTCGATCTTTGAAATCGAGTGAAGATGAATTTTATAATTTTCTCAAAGTTCACAAAATTCATATTGCCATTGTGACAGACACTTTTCTTAAACCAAATGTAAAATTGAAAAGTAATCCACATTATGTGGTTCATCGATTTGACAGGTTTACTGGAATTGGTGGTGGAGTTGCCATTTTTGTCCAACGGCAAATTAAACATCGAATTTTACCTTCTTTCAATACTAAAGTTATTGAAAGCTTGGGAATCGAAGTTGAAACCATTCATGGAATTTATTTCATCGCTGGAGCATATTTGCCATTCCAATGCACCGGCGAACAATTAAATTTCTTTAAAGGCGATTTGCAAAAACTTACAAGATATCGATCGAAATTTTTCGTAATAGGGGACTTAAATGCTAAGCATGTCCAGTGGAATTGTAGGCAAAATAACAGTAATGGTAAAATACTTCATAATCAACTCTCAGCTGGTTACTTTACAGTTCTTCATCCCAGTAATCCTACTTGTTTCTCTTCCGTGAAAAACCCGTCTACAATTGATCTGGTTCTAACAGATCAAAGTCACATTTGTAGTGAACCGATTACTCATGCTGATTTTGACTCAGATCATCTTCCTGTAACATTCAGACTTTCCAACGAAGCTATAATTAATCCAATTAGTTCTATTTTCAACTATCATAGAGCAAATTGGTTGGATTACAGATCTCACATTGAAAATCATGTGGATCATGAAACTATTTTAGAAAATTCTGCGGATATCGACACAGCAATTGATAATTTGTATCATTATATTATCGAAGCTAGAAATCTTTCAGTTCCCAAAGCTCAAACTAAATTAAATTCTCCTATCATCGATGACAATCTTCAACTGCTCATTCGGTTGAAGAATGTTCGTCGACGACAATATCAACGTTCTCGTGATCCTGCTATGAAAAACATAGTTAAGGATTTACAAAAAGAAATTAAACATAGATTTACTCTTTCGCGAAATGAAAATTTCGCTAAAGAAGTTGAACAAATTAAACCATATTCTAAACCTTTCTGGAAACTTTCTAAGGTTCTTAAGAAACCTCAGAAACCTATTCCTGCTCTCAAGGAAGGAAATCAAATACTTCTTACAAATGGCGAAAAAGCTCAAAAACTTGCTCAGCAGTTCGAGAGTGTCCACAATTTTAATTTGAACGTTGTGAGTCCTATTGAAAATGAAGTCTCACTGAAATATGATCATATTTCAACCCAAGTGTTATCACACGATGACATTATTGAGACGAATTTTGATGAAATTAAATCAATTATTAGAAAACTTAAAAACATGAAGGCTCCTGGTAATGATGGAATTTTTAATATTCTTATTAAAAATCTTCCCGATGTTGCCTTAAGACTCCTGGTTAAAATTTTCAACAAGTGTTTTTCATTAGCTTACTTTCCAAAAAGATGGAAAAACGCTAAAGTAATTCCTATCCTAAAACCTGATAAAAACCCAGCAGAAACATCAAGTTATCGCCCAATTAGCTTACTTTCTTCTATCAGTAAACTTTTTGAAAAAATTATCTTGTTAAGAATGATGACTCATATAAATGAGAATTCAATTTTTTTACCAGAGCAGTTTGGATTTCGTCATGAACATTCAACTACTCATCAACTTGTCAGAGTAACGAACATGATAAAATCAAATAAATCTTCTGGGTTATCCACTGGAGTTGCTCTTCTAGACATAGAAAAAGCATTCGACAGTGTTTGGCACAAAGGTTTAATAGCAAAAATGTCTGATTTCCAGTTTCCTATTTATTTGATCAAAATGATTCAAAATTATTTAACTGATCGTACTCTTCAGGTTAGCTATCAGAATTGTAAATCTGAATTGCTACCCGTACGAGCCGGTGTTCCGCAGGGTTCGAGTGTAGCTCCAATCTTGTATAATATTTTCACTTCTGATCTTCCAAATCTACCCGTTGGTTGTCAGAAATCGCTATTCTGTGACGACACAAGTCTGTTAGCCACAGGTAGAAATCTAAGAGTGATCTGCAGTCGCCTACAAAGAAGTTTAAATATTTTCAGTGATTATCTGTCAAAATGGAAAATTAAACCAAATGCAGCAAAAACGCAATTAATTATCTTTCCTCACAAGCCAAGAGCTTCTATTCTTAAACCAAACAATAACCACATTCTCAAATTGAATGGCTTGGAATTGACATGATCTGATCAAGCTAAATACTTAGGTTTAACGTATGACAAAAAACTCACTTTCAAGGATCACATTGAAGGAATCCAGGCAAAGTGTAATAAATATATTAAATGTTTATATCCTCTTATAAACAGAAATTCTAAGCTCTGTCTAAAAAACAAATTGTTAATTTATAAACAAATTTTCAGACCAGCCATGCTTTATGCGGTACCAATTTGGTCAAGCTGTTGTTCCACCAGGAAGAAAACGCTTCAAAGGATTCAGAATAAAATTCTGAAAATGATTCTGAAGCGTCCTCCCTGGTTTAGTACAAATGAGTTACACAGACTCACAAATATAGAACCATTAGATGTAATGTCACATAATATTATAAGCAAATTCCGACAAAAATCGATGCAATCTTCAATTGAATCGATTCGCTCTCTGTATTAGTTAGTAAGTTAGTATATAAGTTCCTTTTCCCCATTACACAATACAAGTAGGTTTAGAATTTTCCATACACAAAAATCTCAGAATTGCGGAAGCAAATGATGTCTTCATGGTAATAACCAAATCATATATATATATATATATATATATATATATATATATATATATATATATATATATATATATATATATATATATATATATATATATATATATATATATATATATATATATATATATATATATATATATATATATATTTATATATATATATATATATATATATATATATATATATATATATATATATATATATATATATATATATATATATATATATATATATATATATATATATATATATATATAACAGGGCTGAAAAGTCACCACTTGTGGCTGAACACCCAATTTAAATCTTAATAATTTAATTTTAACTCATATTCCAATAAATTGTAGTTATTTAAAAAAAAAAAAACAAAAATTTAGTATTTTCTTTGCATTTTTTTATAGTAAAACATTTCAAGAACATTCTGTGAATTTTTCAAGCCTGTCGAAACAAAACTCTGAAAGTGATGGGTATTTTTCTTATTTCATACTGCGAAGATGCAAGAGTTCGGCGCACAGGCCAAAGAGTTCTGCTGAAAATTTGACGAAACATTCTTGAAATGTTTCATTATTACAAAATACAAAGAAAAAATACGGTTTTTCGAAAGCGTGTAACTCTACGCGTTTCCTAGAAAAAATAAATTGTTTCCTTCGATTTTATAGACAAAAAACATTGAACGTGTTTTTATCGAAAGCAGGTTTTGAAAGTCCGTGTCCATAGTCATTCAAAAACTACTGGACCATTTTTAATGTGGAACACATTTTTGTTTTCTATATAGCGGTGCAAACTAGAAACTCAAGAAAAATACACGTAGAAATGTGGTCAGGTTTCGAACAATTACAGCTCAGTCAATTTTGTATCAATTATTAATATTATGTCACCATTTGATTGGAAATATTTCTACGTATTGATTTGAATGTACATAGCCATGTGTTTTTAATTTTGTATCATTGAAATATTGATTAATAGCTAGAAATTGATTAATAGATTAATAGAGAAATTGACAACTACCCCAGGGTTAATTTTGAGTGCATAAGACTAATTTCTAATTTATATAAGATGAACTCGATTGATAATGAGAAATATTTTATCGCTTCAACCGAAATCGCAAAATGATAGTAATGGTAGAGAAACGCTATAAAAATAACTGCTTGCATACAAAACTTGAACACAAGCTTGGTGAAGAGAAGCTTAAATATCGATATCCGTATCGCAAGCATGTACAAACATTTAATTGTATACGTTTGGGCTATTGATGTAATTTCGTCGGCTACGAAACAAATACAAATCACGATAAATAGAGTCTATATTCTGGGTTCGCGTGTTCGGTGTTGATTCCTAATAAGGATCAATTTAAGCAGACTCTTGTGCATTTGCGGATTCAAAAGTGTGACGATTAATTGAAAATGTCAATCATTGGAAATTTTGGTTGCCTTGTTCCACATCATCGGCTCGAACAACCCCATGGGGCTGATTCTTGTAGTTTTTTTTTCAAATGTTCCACACACTTTCTACATGTAAAATAACAGACCCCAACGTTTTCCTTTTCGTTGTTTGTTACTTTGGGAAGGTTTTATAGCTACAAAATGGTGGATTATTTCATGAAAAATCGTAGCTTTAACTTTTAACAATCACCAAAAATAAAATAAAATGAAAAAAAAAATCAAACAGAAACGTTAGGGTCTAGAAAAACATTTACTCTCTCTATGCTACTTTGATTTGTTGATATCTTATTAGTCTGTGCTACACCGCCTGCTATTGGATTTCATCAAAATACGACTTCCGGTTACGGAGTTATGGAGTGAAATGTGCAAAATGAACTAAGAAAGTGCACTCGATTTTCTCAGAGACGCATCACATCGCCTGTAAATGGCGGTTTGTAATTTTCAACATACTTCACTCAGCAGTTTCGGAGCCGGAAATCGGATATAGACTCAGTTCTATAGCATTATATGAAACCATAACACCTTTCATTTGAGCTTAAGTTTGTGGAAATTGGTTAAGGTGACTCTGAGAGGAAATTTGAGTGAATTCCGTTTTAGATTTTTTGGCTGCTGTTTTGCGTACTACCGGAACCGGGAACTGAAATCCGGAATAGCCGAACTAACACAATCTACAATTTGAAATTGTTTTGAGCCGAATACAGAACAGTTTTTCCATACTTTGCATCGTCGCTCTAAATGATTGTTAACCATTTTAAACACACTTCACCCTGAACTTCCGGTACCGGAGGTCGAATCCGAATGAAATTAAATAGCAGTGTAAGATCGTTCCCGTTTGGTACATATCAATTTTGGTTTTCTTAACTTATTCCAAATCCTCAAGAATTCATCTGAAATAGTGATCAAGAGTCGACCCTAACACAGGCCAACACAAGATAATGACAAAACATGCCTTCAGAATTTAGAAAAAGGCATCGTTTACCAGATCTAACAAAGTATTAAAAAAAAATGCTCTTGCATTAATAATGAAGCTGAAAATTATTGCAAACTTCACTATTCATGTTCAATAAAACGTTCGTTTTTTTTTGTTACCTGATTTATCAGAAATAATTTTCATAAAAATAGCCCTACAAGGATTACTGATAATTGTTAGAAGTCTGTTCAAAGCACAGATGAAGACCATCTTAGTGCGTCGCTTTATTTCGAAAATTTCTACAAACAGTACTGTTTTGAGAATCAATTTAAATTCTTGATTTGCCTGATCCATTGACACAGAGGTGAAAGCTTAACCCCCTACATTGAATTGATTTACTATAGTGATACATTTTCCCAGCATCTAATGAATGGGTGCATTGAAGTTAGAACACAACAGAAACCGCAGCACACATCCATAAATTCAGCTCATCAAATCGTTTCCGATGAAGTCTGCGGTCGAAAATCAATAAATTTTTGGTAAAAAGATATAAATTAACCCAAATTATGTAATCACCGTTGAAGAAAACAAAAGGCGAAACGAAAAACGAACACATCCGAAGCGGTCGGTCGGTATGCTGAAATTGGAAAATTGGGAAGGCCGGAGTACCTGTTGCTGCCTGCCAGCATCGAGCGAGCATCGTCGGCTATTAACCGGCTTAGAGATACAACCTGCAGCCGAAGCTACAGCATGCGTTTGTTTCCTTCGGTGCGGGACTCGTACGGTGATGGGAAGGACGCCAACCGCCGTCAACTAGTAATCATAGGATTAACCGCGTGGTTTGTCTGTACGCCAGGCCAGCTTAAAGTGCATCGGCGACAGGTTGCTTCGGATCGAGGCAGACAGACGACGGGTACGGCAGAGAACATCAGTTTCATCCCACAATCATCGGCCGAGGAATGCCACAGTAGTGCGGGAACCAAAAAAAAAATAGACATATAGGCACATAGACTAGGCTTCCATGTCCTGGTTACCTGGCTGAAAATGCGCTGAAGGGGCTTGATGCTTCTACAAGGGTACACAGGCGTGTACAGAAGTCTGTAAAAGCCGATGATGACGGTGACGGTGATCGATTTGCTTCAAGGCCAAAATATTGCCTGCTATAGCTGGACCTTAAACGGCTCCTGAAGGGAAAGTGAGCCAATAAAAAGATAAGTGCCATTCTTTTGTTCTTTCTTATGTTATTCGGCCCAGGACGGTTCACGGAAAGTACCATCATTTCTTAGATAACGGTTGTAGGCGGAAAGTGCTAGCAAACGGTAATCAGGAGGCGGATGAGGATCCGATCAGAAGTAAATAAATACATAAACCGACCGGCACCGTTTCTCACTGTGCGGCAGAAGCGCAGCCGCTGTTCTATCGAGTTCTATCAAAAATAGATTATTATGGGCTGCGTTACGTTTTTAAACCTTTATTGCCCTTTGTTACGAGCTGTACGTGGACTACGAATTAGTGTTGTGGCAATATAGTGCTTAATTTTTTATGACTATATCTAAATATTCATCCCTGATTTTATTTCGTTCTTGCCAAGGAAATTCTGCATACCTTTGAACATTTTACGACCACGGCATGCTACTGTAGTAGCATACTTAAGAAATTTCAGTACTCCGTTTCAAGTCAAATGAAACCTAGAATATGGAACTTTTCATTATTTGAGTAAAATGACTTGATTTCAAAATCAAGTATTTTTGAAAAAGTCAATCTATGGATTCCACGAATTAGCATAAATGAAATGTTCTTGACAAGTGGCCCAAGGCTACCTACTGCGCCGTAGGCCAAGGCAACCGAATGTGCATACTAAGATCTTTATTAACGAAATGTATTTTGCAACATTTGAGTTGTAATGAAATCTTTAAAGTCATATTCTTTTAAAACTAATTTTCATTTTTCTCTGCAAATCTGAAGAAAAATCCTTACCACCTGTCAATTTAATAATAAAAACTTTTAAAACCAAAAATTTACTTCGCCGTCGCAAAAATTATAATTATTATTTTGACATAGGATTACGTCTTTCTTTACTAGGCTCCACTGGTTGCATTTTCAAAATTTTACTGCACGAAAGTGTAACGAAATTACTCCAGATTTGTTTCCTTAATAACTTTTTCCCTGTTTGAGTATTTTCTCTAATTCTTCCACGAAACGAATGAAAAAAGATGTAAGATTGTTGTTTATGCTACGTTACTAGGGTAGTTTTTCTGTGTCTCATTTCTCGAAAGGACAACGTATGGACCATTTGTAGAACAAATTTGGTACTATTACTTTTCTGAAGGAAGTATGTTGATACGTTAAGGCGTTTAAGAATTAAGAAATGTTTTTGAGTTTTTGAAGGTATTTTCAAAACTAATTTAAATAGGTTAAAGAGATAACACCCTTCCAATTTTCCCTCAAATTTTTAATTATATTATGACCTTTCAGGAACAGCATAGGATACATATTTATCGAACTGGCATCTAATGAATATTGATATTTGAAGCTTGACTAGTTTTTGATAAAAAGCAATCATAACTTTTTACTGGTAGCTCATATGAGAAAGTTCGGTTGGGCAAAATTGTGCGCAATGATTAGTTCAACAACTCTCCTAAAGACAACTTTTCGGTAGAACGTTTCACAAAAAAGTTAGAAACAAAATGTGATTTTTCAGGAGCCACCCTACTTCTACTCGGGAAAATTGATGTGACTCGATCAAATTGAAAGCTACAGAGGTGCTTTTTCAGCAAAGTTGCTCAAAATAAAATTTTCTACAACTTTATTGTACAACAAAATCATTTTTGAGTTCAATTAAGAAAGTCAGATTTCCGATTTCAATCTAAATGAGGACCACCCTAGTAAATTTTTTCATCAAAAGGAGCGCCATTTGATTACAAACAATTTTTGTGAAGACACCAACTACATAAAACTAATGTTTAATAGTGAAAATATTTTTGTCACTCTAATTTCCAGTTTCGGACCACTGTGCTTAGTTTAAATAGTGAAAGAATAGGTCCAAACACGAAACACCAAAATCAACCGAATCCATAAACAGACCCTGTTGCACGTTTGCTAGCTTCAGTCTGTGAGGTAAAGTGTGAGACTCGCTTCAAACAAAAGTGATTGCATCATCCAACTTCTGGTCGTTTGCATTGGAGGAAAAGAAAACTAAAAGTGGATAACAATGGAGAACATTATGCAAAATTAGCCGTTCTAATGGCTGTAAATGTTATTAAAAAAACTTTTAAGGTAACTTTCTTTGCAAATCGAAGGTAAAAATCATCAGTTCAGAATAATTTGATAGGTTATGCACTTTTCGCTGTGCTAAACGAATGCAAATAAAGCCAACATATGGCATATCAATACGTAGAAAATACCACCTTCTGAAAGTCTGAAATGAATCCCGCAATAACACCATTCAGCTGCTAGTCGTTTGAACGCGAGTAACAGAAAAAAATCATTTAATCGATTTGATTTTATAAAATCGATTTTCAAGAATAAGTGTCGTCACTAATCCATACGACGAACAGTGGTTCAAAACTGGAAAAAGACGGTCAAAAGTCTGTACTAACTTTCACTGATTTTTAAGAGCTAACGTGTCTTCGAAGAAATTTTACAAGTCAAGATTTTTTCTTTATTATTTCTTTATTTGGGAGCAGGGAAAAGCCCGATGGAGATGAAATTTGGCAATCTATTCTAAATCGGCACCTTAATTTTTGTCAAGGGAGTAGTAAAAATTTTAAATATTAAATGATATAAAAAAATTGGAATAAACAATTTTTTTTTTCACAAAAAAAATTTCCTATCTTATTTTGAAGAAAAAAACCTATTTTAATCCACCTAGTGGTGTAATGATGCCTTTCTCATATTACTCATTACATAAATATAACCGTGAAATTCGCAAAAACAACTGTTTATTGAATAGAAATAGGAAAGTTTGTTCGAGCCTAATCTAACAAACTCTATAAAATCTGTTTACCCTGTAGTTCCGGAACCGAAAGTAGTATTCACAACAAATTAAGGAATTTTGTATGAAACTGTAAGACTTTTCTTTTGAACCTATAAGTTTGTGAAAATCGATTTGGCCATCTCCAAGAAAAGTAAGTGAGATCCTTTTTGCAGTTTTTGATCACTATTTCCAATTCTTCCGAGACCGGATTCAGATAAACGGAATAGCCGAAGTTGGTTCGTTTACTACCACAAATATGACCTACAAATTGGAACAGTTTTGAACGTAGTTAAACCTATACTTACTATCTCATACTCTATTTCGATTAAACCAATTAAACGAAATCTAACAAACGAAACGAACCTGCGTTTTAGTTACTTCTGCATATGTAAGTCAAGCTAAACAGCATAAAACATGTAATAGGATTATTATTTTTATTATTATTATTATTATTATTATTATTATTATTATTATTATTATTATTATTATTATTATTATTATTATTATTATTATTATTATTATTATTATTATTATTATTATTATTATTATTATTATTATTATTATTATTATTATTATTATTATTATTATTATTATTATTATTATTATTATTATTATTATTATTGTTATTTTATTATTATTGACATCACTACACAACGTGTACGAAATAGAACAAAGCACGCCTTGTTCGTTTTGTGTTTTCTTCTTCTTTCGGTGTTGTACATATTGTCACTCTATATGGCGACACTCATCGCCCTGCAACTGCGGAACCGGAAGTCGGATCCGGATGAAATTTCACAGTTGGTTTAAAAACAGTATGAACTTTAATTCAAATCAAGATTTGTCAAAATCGGTTCAAGCATCGCAGAGAAATCGAAGTGAATTTAGTTTAAGGAGTTTTTCTTCTCCACTTTCGATGCTCTCGGAACATGAAAAGAGGGGACCAGTAGTGCCGAATTAGGTTTTCATTCCCACAAACGAACAAACTCTGCAAACTAGAAGAATTTATCAGACAGTTATATGGGATTTGTACCTGTTTTTAACCATCGTTCGTCAAAAAATACTTATAAAATTGGTAATTTCCCACTTATCACGCTTTAGTTCCGAAACCGGAAGTCGGATCTTGATAAAATGTTCCACAAATTTTTAGGATATTATAAGACCTTTCATTTAAATCTTAATTTGCGAAAATCGGGGGAGTAGCTCCAGAGATAATTGAGTGTAAACTTTTTCTCAAATTTTCACATATTACCATATAACTCCGGAACCGGAAGTCACATTCAAATGAAATTCAATAGCAAGTTATGGGACCATAATACCTTTTATTTGAATCTTAGTTTATGGAAATCGGTTCAGCTATCTCTGAAAAAAGTGAGTGCATATTTTTTTCACTTTTTTGGTACATATCATCCTATATCTCCGGAACCGGAAGTCGGATCGGAATGAAATTCAATAGCAGGCTATGCAACTATGAGACCTTTTATTCGAATCTTTGTTTGTGAAAATCGGTTCAGCCATCTCTGAGAAAAGTGAGTGCATATTTTTGTTACATACACACACACATACACAAACACGGACACATACACACACAGACATTTGCTCAGTTCGTCGAGCTGAGTCAAATGGTATATAACACTATGGGTCTCCGAGGCTCCGTTCGAAAGTCGATTTTCACAGTGATTGCATAGCCTTTCTATATGAGAAAGGCAAAAAAAGATTTTTGCTTAAGATATAAACAATGTAAAAAATCATTTTTTGAAATATATTCGCTCCATTTTAAAACAGTTTTTTTTAATTTACCTACGTAGAATTTACCTCTATCACCTAAGTATTAACTACAAAGTTTTAGATAACATTTAAATACTTTTCCCAATACTTTTCACAACATAATCAATACTTTTCACAACATCCCCATGCTTGAATTTTTCCATCGCACTCCAGATGACGATTTAAATGTTTGTTGTATCCGAAAATATGCAGTAATTTTTAGTAGGACCATAAGACCATTCATTTGACCCTAAAATTGGGAATAACGGTTTTGAGTAGAGTATACAACATTTTTTAAGATTTTTGTTTCGCCGGTTTAAGTGACGGTGTACAATATTCAACACACTTTACCCTATAATCTTTGAACTGGAAGTCGGATCCAGATGAAATTCAGAACTCCGTATGGGACCGGAAGACCTTTCATTTGGATCTAAGCTTGTGGAAATCGATCAAACCGTCACTGAGAGAAGTGAATGAGATCCATTTTGGTATATATATATATATATATATATATATATATATATATATATATATATATATATATATATATATATATATATATATATATATATATATATATATATATATATATATATATATATATATATATATATATATATATATATATATATATATATATATATATATATATATATATATATATATATATGATCACTATTTCCGGTGCTTCCGGAAACGAATACCGAGAATGATGAGGAAGGTAAAAACGGATATATGATATATATGATAAAGTATTGTAAAAGTACACACTTAGACAATTTCGCCGAATTCGGTAATTTTTTACCGAATTTTCAACAGCTGAACGCTCGGTAATCAGGTCGGTAATTAAATTGATTACCGATCGTTCGGTAATTGCTGAACTGTCCAACAACTAAGGTAAACTGTAAACCAAATGGAATTCGGATTTCAAAAAACAACACAAATTCACAAAATCGAATGCAGAAAATTCCAACCTATAGTGACTATGGTTTTATTTAACGAAAAAAGAGTCAAATGTTGTCAAAGTTAACAAAAAGCTTTTAGTGGATCTGTTTTAAAAACTTTAACACCTTTATTCAATCCATTCGATTTCCTCTTCAAAATTTTTTTCGTTCGGTTAATAAAAAGACTCTTACTGAAAATTTTTATAACTGCTCGACAGTTAGTTTCACGACAATCAGATTTCACAGAAGTTCGGTTAATGGAAAATAATTTTACCGTACGGACAGTATGGTTTTTACCGTATTCGTCGACTATCCAGTTTATCCTATGAATTGTATATCTATTTACAGAATTCTGTAATGAGAATTTACGTAAAACTGATCGTCCGGTAAAAATTTGCATAATTATTGTAAAATAGAACTGATGTACCGAAATATTGGTCATATCTATAGATTACCGAAATTTCTCGTCTAAAAAATTACATAACAAAGGAATTAAACCTTAGTGTGTACAAACCTTCCTATAAGTATTGTAAAAGTTTGCTACATTAAGTTGCATATTTCGCTTCGGCACATAATTTCCTAGGTATGAAAAGGTAAAATGATGTATAAATTTTCCAGAAAAGCATAAGCCTATGCATTCCACCTTCTACAAAATTTTAGATTTTTATATTTTCTACTATTATTCCAAACAAAGTATGCATGAAAAAATAACTCGAAACAAGTTATGATTAGAAAACAAGTTATAAGGGGGTTGCCATAATTCAATGATTTTTTTATAGCATTGGGCAAATCTTTTCCTATAAATTTTGTAAAAATCAGCTGCATGAAGTTGCAAATTTCGCTTCGGTGCTAGGCTTTATCCTAGGTAAAAACTCTTCTTAATCCACCTAGTGGTGTGATAATGCCTTTCTCTTCTTTCATAACAGTCTAATGAACATATATTTCATACTTTTATTATATAATTTCGGATACAAATTTTGACACCAATTGATTCAGATTGATTCAAGTAGTTCACAAAAGTATGTATGAGAAGAGTGATACTAATCTAAAAAAAATCCTTTTTAGTCCACTTAGTGGAATTTTCATATATCTTGGGGGGGTTGGGGGGCGATAAGGGTGAATATCGACTTTCTGGGACTTAGTATTGAAAATATCAACTTTCTGGAATTTAGTAAAAATATCAAAATATCAAAAAAGTCCCGTCGAAAGTCGATTTTTTCAAGAAAAATATTTTTGAGATAACACTTAATCTCGACGTTTCATGCAATTTCAAGATTATAGGCATCAAAAAAAAAAATTTCGATTTCGGAAATTTCATGTACTCCCTATGGTGCTTTTTCAAGATCGAAAATTTTCAAACCTTAACCGCCGGGCAACACCCCTCACGCATGTCCGATTTAGCTCAAATTTTGCATGAGGACATTTTTCGATGTGCTTAAAGTTTTGAGCACTAGCACTTTACGAAATTTGAGGTGATCCCAAAATAAGAGCGGTAAAAATCAACGTGTTTTGTCGGTTACGTCACTTATACAATCATATCACCGGAACCAAAAGTCACATCCGTTTGATCTTTGAACTTGATCAATGGCCCAACAGTAGCTTTCAAACGAGCATAAGTTTGTTAATGTCGGTTCAGCCATCTCTGAGAAAATTTAGCGCGTATAAATATCTTCTAAAAGTGCACACACAGACATTTTCCGATCTCGTCGAACTGAGTCGAATGGTATATAACACTATGGGTCTCCGATGCTCCGTTCGAAAGTTGTTTTTTTCCAGCAATTTTAATACCTTTCTATAGAGAAAGGCATAACTCGAAACAAGTTGTGAATAAAAAACTGATTTTAAGTGGGTTGCCATAAAAACGCTTTGTATATCCGAAACGGTCCGACCGAGACTTTTGGAATATTTAACAAAGTAAATTATTTTCAATAGTTCTAGAACTTTGTGGAACAAAAAAAATCTATCTTTTCAGAAATAACAGTTATGGTTATATTTTTTGTCAAAGTAGGCCATGAACAATTAGGGATAGAATCAAATTACGCGGTATATATTTTTTTAATAATTTCTTCAAAGCAACTACATGCATTAAAACAACGGTTTGGCAGCCACTGATTTATGTCCATGTTTTGCCTATCTCATATAGAAAGGCTATGCAATCACTGTGAAAACCGACTTTCTAACCGAGGCCCGGATGGCCGAATGTCATATACCGTTCAACTCAGCTCGACGAACTGAGAAAGTGTGTGTGTGTAACAAAATATGCACTCACTATTCTCGGAGATGGCTGAACCGATTTTCACAAACTAAGATTCAAATGAAAGGTCTTATGGTCTCATAGCCTGCTATTAAGTTTCATCCCGACTCGACTCCCGGATCCGGAGATATAGGATGATATGTACCAAAAAAATGGAAAAAATATGCACTCACTTTTTTCAGAAATGGCTGAACCGATTTTTACAAACTAATCTTCAAATATACGGTCTTATGGTCCCATAGCCTGCAATTGAATTTCATTTGGATCGGACTTCCGGTTCCGGAGTTACAGAGTAATATGTGAAAATTAGAGAAAAGTGTGCATTCAATTTTCTCTGAAACAGCTCAACTGATTTTCACCAACTAAGATTCAAATGAAAGGTCTTATAGTTTCTTAAAAATTTCTAGAACATTTTATCCAAATCCGACTTCCGGTTCCGGAACTAAAGCGAGATAAGTGGAAAATTACCAATTCCATTAGTAATTTTTCACGAACGATGGTCAGAAACAGGTACAAATACCATAAAACTGTCTGAAAATTTTTTCTAGTTGCAGAGCTTGTTAGTGTGTGGGCATAAAACAATAGTTCGGCACTACTGGTCCCCCCTTTTCCTGTTCCGGAAGCACCGGAAGCAGTGGTGCAGAAAAACTTAAAAAATAGAACTCACTTCGATTTCTCTGCGATACTTGAACCGATTTTCACATATCTTGATTTTCATTATAGGTTATTATTTTTAAAGCTACTGTGAAATTTCATCCGGATCCCACTTCCGGTTCCGCAGTTACAGGGCGATGAGTGTCAAAGTTTTCAAATCGTCATATAGAACGACAATACGTACCACACCGAAAGAAGAAGAAAACACAAAACAAACGATGCGTGCTTTGTTCTATTTCGTACACGCTATGGAGAAAACGAAACGGCTACGGATGTCTGCTACTAGTGTGTAATATTGGTAAAAGACGGTGCTGCGGTTGATAAAATTATAACTATTTTATGATCAGTACGACCGAAAGAATAAACGAATGTCATTTAATTTAAGTTTATTTGAAAAAAAAAATTTCCATCCGGTAGTGCAATAATACCGTGTCGATGGTGTAATTATGTCAATAACAATAATAATAATGAAAGTAATAATCCTGCTACATGTTTTAACTTGACTTACAGTTTCATACGGAATTGACTTCAGTTTCATACGGAATTCCTAAATTTGTTATATATACTATTTCCGGTTCCGGAACTATAAGGCAAACAGGATTTGTAGAGTTTGTTAGATTAGATCCGAACAAACTTTCCTATTTCTATTCAATGAACAGTTGTTTTTGCGAATTCCACAGTAATATTTTTGATCTTATGAGTTATATGAGAAAGGCATCATTACACCACTAGGTGGATTAAAACAGGTTTTAATTGATTCGAACTACTGTGCGACGTCCAACTTCATGGGAATGTAGAGAAGGGCACACAAGCATATGGCAGATTTACTTTGTGCGCCGTTCGCCGAACAAGAGAGGCAACCGATTTGTTCGGAATTTTACTCGTTGAAAGTTTGAGAAATGGTAACCTTCGGTTCTTTTCAGAATCCAAAACTTTTTACAAAGATCAAATGAGATTTTTTTGGAATGGATAATTTATTAGTAGAACAATGTACCAAAATAAATGTTCCTTTTTTAAAGTGATCTGCTTGTCGACAGCAGTCCTACGTCAATTTCGCTGTTATGTCTCTAACATTACCTACTACGAGTTTTTTAAAGTAATCAAATATTTTTAATGTAATTTTAATGGAGGTCACAGAAATTACACATTTTACTTACAATAAAAATCTCAAATAAATTCCTTAATTACTTTTCGATAAAACACCTGTGGGCCAAGGCTGCCGACTCACCCCTACTTTAAAAGATGATTTGCCAGTCCTAGGTCTATTTGAGTTTGAGAGTTTGAGAAAAACTTCCGACTTTAAATAGACTTTGAATGATCATTTTTATCTGTTGCATTTTTTTCCGAATTCAGTACTTCATTTCAAAATATCACTTTGCATTCGTCAATACCTGATAAATCAGGAATTATTCAGAAGTTTAATACTATACCTCACACAAGTATCGACCGCCTAAACAAAAATTCAAATATGCCAGACCAATATCAACATTGCATGACATCTTAAGCTCAACACAAAACGCGAGCGTGAAAGCTTCCGCTATTAGCGCAGACAAACATCTTTCCGCGCCGGTCATTCCATTTCGGCCAAAGTGATCAGCAAAATGCTGCTAACATGCATTGAAAACGTACCGATTTGTTACATTTTCTGACATGTTTTATTTTCCGCATCACGTCTTTGAAATTCCGCATCGGTTGGAACAATGCAACACGCATTCCACCTCACATACGTATCCCAGAGCATTCATTTTGGCAACAATCAGGGCAAACCCATTTACTCTCAACTTCTGATTGATGGCAACAGATGAATGGCAAAGGTCAGCTTGAAAAGTCATCCGAAGCAACGCCGTGTGACTCGGAGCCCCGAAATGGAGATCGAATAATAGTCCTCTATGTTTCGGCTGCTGATCCGTGCTGTAACGCTGCCACCTTGTGTGTACATTATGCCGGTAGATATATCAATCACCGCTGAAACACTGACTGGCTGCCACTCAGCCGAGAGCATTCCGTCCATTGCAAGCAACTATAGCGACAACAGCCATCCGAATTCCGACCCCTGGCGTTTGCTAGACGGAATGGTGTGAGACATGCCAATAAATACAAGGACAGCAACGATCCGGTGTGCTCGTGGGTCTGTTTGCGGAGCTCCTTCCAAATGTTACGCTTATTGACGATTGCCAACCAGATACTCAAGCAATACATTTCCAACCGCAAAACCTTCCATTAAATGGTTCCATTAATTGAATCTGGAACGCAAGCCGCCGACAAAACCATCAGTGGCGCGAGCGTGGGTAGGAGTATCCATTCCTGTGGAGCGCATTGGGGGATGGCGAAATGTCTATTCCGAATTTATCTACTGATATCATCGCACGAGTTTCAATCGCTGCTTTCGGGTGAAACAAACTTCCTCGATTCTCCGGGTTCCAGTATGCTACGAAGCACTTTTAACCAGTCAAGTAATTTCACACGGAAAGACCGATATCAGCATTTTGGCGAAAAAATTAGTTGATTTTCTGATTTAAGTTAGTTATTTTTTGAGACAACTAAAAAAATCTTACTTTTGCTAATTTAGATTTTTTAATTCTAATTACCTTGATAATAATAAAATATTTATTGAAATGGCTATTTTTTTAGTTGAATTCACCAATTGTCATTTCTTAGCTAAGGCACACTTCATATCCATTCAAATAATTTTTTAGTTGAATTAAAGAAATAAAACGTTGTTTTCAACCAACATAAATGGTTGAATTGGTTTCTGCAATTTGCAGCTATATGGCGCTCTGTCGCCGAAATAACGCACCGTAATGACTACTAGCCACTAGATGGCACACTACTACCGAAAAAAATTTCAGTCGCGGTTGTCTTTTCTATATTGGCAGGTATAAATACGATGTTGTATTGGAGAAAAAGACATAAGCGAAACATAAACTTCTTTTTGAACATTTTTCTTCTAAATCGCTGTTTTCTTCATTCGATTTCGCGAAATCGACTCTCTCACTGAAAACTTTGAGCACTCGGAAAATAAAAACCGAATACAAGTAGTACATCGAACAGCGTGGCCCGAAAGGTTGGAAGATACAAAAAACATCATTTGACATGTACAATTAGAGTGCAGCATTCGAAACCTCATTTCACTGTTCCGCGTAAAAACATTATTACGCACAATCGCTTCAAATGCGCACAAATTCTGAATAAATACACTTTCCACTAACAGTTTACGTCATTTTTACATACCGGTTTAGAAATTTATATACGGATATATCGTAACACATGCGTAAAACATCTAAACAATTTGCAAGCAGTTTCAACAAGACTGTCCCTTTTAGCTTTTCATTGGATTGTTTTGTTTTGACACTTCTCTTGAATTTTGTGGCTAATAAACTGGTGATAGATAAATAGAAACAAATTTTCTGATTTTAAAAACAAAATTAGTTGTCAATGAGAATTTCGTGTTGGATTTAGATATTGCTGGTTTGTGTCCAGAATATTCGCCAACTAAACACATTCTCTAAAAGTAAGAGTTTTTTTCAGCAAATAAATTCTCAATTTTAACTAATTTTATAGTTATTTTGGAAATTTTGTTGTTAAAATCAACTAATTCAAAAACAGTAATACGAATTAGGCGCAGAGCTAATTTCGGGCGTTCCGTGTAGAAACAGAAAACCGACATTGAAAAGTATACTATATTTCAATAAAAGTTACACACCATGGAATTTCGTTGAGATTGTCTCAATTCGCCTTTGCATGGAAATCGAGAGGCTGTAAAGCACAAAATAGTTTTTGCATTAACTTTCAATCTGTCCGTTGCATTTTTCGTTTCTCATTGTGGCTTCTGCGTTTGGTCGTTAGCAAAATAGACCCCGGCAAATATTCGACCTCCAACACTTGAACAATCCGCTTAACGCCCAGAAGTAGCGCAATAAAAGTGAAACGAGTTGCTTTGAAAAAAATATTTACATTCAAAGTATCTCACATTTTTCAGCATTACGTTTATATTATTATTCAACGTATTTCATAACGAAACAAATATCGCACGACTTTCATGCCAGGAATGGTAGAAGTTGCTTTGCAAATCGGGACCGTTCTGTTGTTTCGTTCGGTATCGATTCTCGAAGGAAAGGAAAATCGTTTATCGTGCTTCCATCATTTATGGGATGCCAACGGAGAATTCCTCCGCGAGGTGATGCTGTAATAAAGACATTACCATTTGGAAAGCTGTATTCAGTGGTGCGCGCTGCGACTTATTTCTCGTATCACCAAGGCAAGGCAAATGGGAGTGGTACTAGCCGTGCTCACCTGACGGGAGACTTTTAAATTCCACGATGATGATGATCAAAATGTTGAGGAGCTCTTCACAGTTGCTTCATGTTTTATTTTTAGTACAAACAGTCCATTGCAGAAATGGACTAAACCTGCATTTTACGATGGAATCAGTTTCTCAGTTGTGATGCTGTGGGTAATGTTTTTTTCAGATTATTGAAAAACATACACGGAAAAAAATCAGTTACCACTATCTATATTTGGAATGTCACGAAATAAGTTGCTTTTGAATTTTACTAAATCATAACGATAACAATTATTTGTTCATTTGCTTTCGATTGTAAAGAGTAATTTTTTAAGAGGTATAGGATTTGATTTTCAAAAAAAAACACGCAAAAAATGACAAAATTGATTATATCTTCATTGTAATCGATAGAATGATTAATATAATTTAATGTTTGGAAGAAACATGAGAAATGAGCTTCGTCGTTGAACACAATTTTTCGATAAAAAGGTGGATCTTACTCCAACTTTGCCAGCGTCTATTCATGATTAAATTATAGACCAAACTTAACGAATTTGACAATAAACATAAGATACGATTCTCACGTGATCTGTCAAAAACATTGTTGCTAAGAAGATACCAGCAAATATCTTAACTACAAATTATTGTTGATTATTTATAGAGAACTTCTTCCAGACTCTGCTTTCACTTTCGGGTAGTCATTATAGGATATGTCGAAGAGCTTCGACGACATGTCAACAAAGTGAATTGCACATTTTACATTTTACATATATCTATACGAAAAAAAATAAAACCTTGATCGCCAATTGAATGTTTACAATTTAAAAACCCTCTTAGTTTGTAAAAATCGGTTTAGAAATTTCCGAGATAATTGAGTACGCATTTTTTAATAAATTTTCACATATTTCCTTGTAATTCCGGGACCGGAAGTCGGATCCAAATAAAATTCAAGAAAATTGTATGAGGCCATAAGACCTTTCATTTAAATCTAAGTTTGTGAAAATCGGTTCGGCCTCTGAGAAACTTGTGTAACTTTTTTTTTCCTTTTTCTGGTCCATATCACCCTGTAATTCTAGAACCGGAAGTCGGATCCAAATGAAGCTCAGGAACTTTGTATGAGACCTTAAGACCTTTCATTTGAATCTAAGTTTGAGAAAATCGGTTCAGACATCTCTGAGGAAATTGAGTGACATTATTTCTCACATACACATACAGACGTTTTGTGATCTCGACGAACTGAGTCGAATGGTAAATGACACTCGGCCCTCCGGGCATCGGTTGTAAAGTCGATTTTCACAGCGATTGCATAGCCTTTCTATATGTAAAAGGCAAAAACGAATTCTTTGTTTACTTTCAGTTGCTCAAGGCTTACTTCATTACTTTTGCCGAACATTCAGTAAAGATTATGCAGAGCAGCCAGTAAACTTTTTGCTGAAGATTTCTTCGGATAGATGCCACTCATTTCGATGTTATCATTTCGATGTTTTTCAAGACGGTTCCGCCATTCATATACATACATTTAATTGTACTATAATTCCCATCATTTATTAAAAAAACTGTCGTTTCATTGCCCGGGAGGATGTAAATAGCAAACATACACACTAAAATTTGATTCCGTTTTTCGGTAATAAATAAAAATAATCGATATTTCGGTACATGAATTTCGTTTTACAACAATTATGCAAATTTTTACCGTACAATCAGTTTTACACAAGTTTTCATTACAGAATTCTGTAAATAGATATACAATTCATACGGTAAATGTGAATAGTCGCCGAGTACGGTAAAAACCATACCGTTCGTATGGTAAAATTATCTTTCAATAATCAGTCGGTGTTGAACAGTCGTTCGCACCGCACGCGTATAGCTCTTGGCTCCTGGAATTTTTTTTCTGGCTACCTAGAGTTTCATTGATTCAAGGCTTCAGTCTTTTTCAAGGCTACCTGAATCACTAACTAAGTGACTAAGTGATACAAAGAGTGATATTAGAGTGACTAAGTGATACAAAGAGTGATATTAGAGTGACTAAGAAATTAATCAGCCTTTTTTAAGGCTAGCTAGGAGTCTAATCGAAGACTAATTTAGCCTAGTTAATTTAATTTAAAATTTCATTAATTTCAAAAATGCCTGCGTCCAACCGGAAAGGCAACAAGCCTAAGGCTAAAAATAATTCAATACGGAATAAATCACAATCCGTTATTCATCATTTTTCTAATAACATTCACGATCTTATAGAATCTGAATGTAAAAATAAAAGACAACGGACGGATTTCCCTTCCGTTGATCCTATGCCGTCCAACAATATTTACGAGATTCTTCCTGAATCCGATTGTAGCGACATAGAAGAAAATTCTTCAAAAATTCCCAAAATGGACGCTTGTCGTTCTGGGAAGAAACATCAATCTATGCCACCAGTGACGGTGATGATTTCCGACTTCAAAGCATTCCGTACTGAGCTTTCTACTTTTCTCCCGGAAGTAAAAGTCTCATTTCAAATCGGACGAAGAGGAGAATGTCGAGTCTTGGTGGATGGATTGGAAGATTACGAACGTCTTATTCGATATTTGTCCGAGAAACTTCATAAATTTTATTCATATGATATAAAATCAGACAGACCCTTCAAGGCTGTCTTGAAAGGTTTATCAAATGATCAAAGTATTGATGAAATTAAAAATGAATTAAAAGAATTGCTTGGTTTTGCCCCTTCCCAAGTAATACTTATGAAAAAAAGAGCGAATGGTACTTCTAAACCACGCTTTGGAATTTCCCATGAACTTTACCTAATACACTTCCATCGAAGTGATGTAAACAATTTGAAAACTTTAGAAAAAGTACGTTTCATTTCCCACATTAAAATTCATTGGGAACATTATAAACGGCATAATCGTATTGCAAACTTAACGCAATGTCGTCGTTGCCAAGGCTTCGGTCATGGAACCAAAAATTGTCATATGGATATACGGTGTTTGAATTGTGGTAAATCGCATTCGAAAGACGTTTGTCCAATGAATGAAACCACTGATAAATTTTCATGTTCAAATTGCAATGGAAATCATAAATCCAATTATTTGAAATGTCCTGTCAGGGAAAAAATTTTAAACGCTCGTTCGCTTCGACAACAAGTCAAATCAACGACCTTAAATTTACAGAACATACCTGAAAATCAAAAAACCGTTACAAATGCCACACCTAATTCTTTTAAGGCACTGATTTCTTCGAAACAAAAAACAGGTACGCCTGTCAATTCGTCTTCTAACGAAAACAATTTATTGACAGGTAGATCGACCTCGTCATCATCTTCTTCTAATGTCAGTTATGCTGGTATATTAGGTAGAAATCTATCACCTATTTCTTCTAATGTAAATAATCAAAACACAGGACCGCCTTGCAGTTCTTTTTTTAACGAAAACAATTTATTAATAGGTAGACCGGCCAAATCATCTTCTTCTAATGGCAGTCTACCTACAAATATTCCTTCAATGCCATTCGCTTCTTTAAATGAAGTCGATTTAGGCGAAATAACTGAAAATCAAATGATCTACCTACAAGATCAACTTTTTCAAATGATCATCCAAATGAATTCGACTTCATCACTTTTTGAAGCATTTCAAATCGGATGGAAATTTGCAAATAATATTATAATGAATTTAAAATTTGACAGTGATGTTAAATAATTATTTGAATATTTTAAATTGGAACGCTCGATCTTTGAAATCGTGTGAAGATGAATTTTATAATTTTCTCAAAGTTCACAAAATTCATATTGCCATTGTGACAGAAACTTTTCTTAAACCAAATGTAAAATTGAAAAGTAATCCACATTATGTGGTTCATCGATTTGACAGGTTTACTGGAATGGGTGGTGGAGTTGCCATTTTTGTCCAACGGCAAATTAAACATCGAATTTTACCTTCTTTCAATACTAAAGTTATTGAAAGCTTGGGAATCGAAGTTGGAACCATTCATGGAATTTATTTCATCGCTGGAGCATATTTGCCATTCCAATGCACCGGCGAACAATTAAATTTCTTTGAAGGCGATTTGCAAAAACTTACAAGATATCGATCGAAATTTTTCGTAATAGGGGACTTAAATGCTAAACATGTCCAGTGGAATTGTAGGCAAAATAACAGTAATGGTAAAATACTTCATAATCAACTCTCAGCTGGTTACTTCACAGTTCTTCATCCCAGTAATCCTACTTGTTTCTCTTCCGTGAAAAACCCGTCTACAATTGATCTGGTTCTAACAGATCAAAGTCACATTTGTAGTGAACCGATTACACATGCTGACTTTGACTCAGATCATCTTCCTGTAACATTCAGACTTTCCAACGAAGCTATAATTAATCCAATTAGTTCTATTTTCAACTATCATAGAGCTAATTGGTTGGATTACAGATCTCACATTGAAAATCATGTGGATCAAGAAACTATTTTAGAAAATTCTGCGGACATCGACACAGCAATTGATAATTTGAATCATTATATTATCGAAGCTAGAAATCTTTCAGTTCCCAAAGCTCAAACTAAATTAAATTCTCCTATCATCGATGACAATCTTCAACTGCTCATTCGGTTGAAGAATGTTCGTCGACGACAATATCAACGTTCTCGTGATCCTGCTATGAAAAACATAGTTAAGGATTTACAAAAAGAAATTAAACATAGATTTACTCTTTTGCGAAATGAAAATTTCGCTAAAGAAGTTGAACAAATTAAACCATATTCTAAACCTTTCTGGAAACTTTCCAAGGTTCTTAAGAAACCTCAGAAACCAATTCCTGCTCTCAAGGAAGGAAATCAAATACTTCTTACAAATGGTGAAAAAGCTCAAAAACTAGCTCAGCAGTTCGAGAGTGTCCACAATTTTAATTTAAACGTTGTGAGTCCTATTGAAAATGAAGTCTCACTGAAATATGATCATATTTCAACCCAAGTGTTATCACACGATGACATTATTGAGACGAATTTTGATGAAATTAAATCAATTATTAGGAAACTCAAAAACATGAAGGCTCCTGGTAATGATGGAATTTTTAATATTCTTATTAAAAATCTTCCCGATGTTGCCTTGAGACTCCTGGTTAAAATTTTCAACAAGTGTTTTTCATTAGCTTACTTCCCAAAAAGATGGAAAAACGCAAAAGTAATTCCTATCCTAAAACCTGATAAAAACCCAGCAGAAACATCAAGTTATCGCCCAATTAGCTTACTTTCTTCTATCAGTAAACTTTTTGAAAAAATTATCTTGTTGAGAATGATGACTCATATAAATGAGAATTCAATTTTTTTACCAGAGCAGTTTGGATTTCGTCATGAACATTCAACTACTCATCAACTTGTCAGAGTAACGAACATGATAAAAGCAAATAAATCTTCTGGGTTATCCACTGGAGTTGCTCTTCTAGACATAGAAAAAGCATTCGACAGTGTTTGGCACAAAGGTTTAATAGCAAAAATGTCTGATTTCCAGTTTCCTATTTATTTGATCAAAATGATTCAAAATTATTTAACTGATCGTACTCTTCAGGTTAGCTATCAGAATTGTAAATCTGAATTGCTACCCGTACGAGCCGGTGTTCCGCAGGGTTCAAGCGTAGCTCCAATCTTATATAATATTTTCACTTCTGATCTTCCAAATCTACCCGTTGGTTGTTAGAAATCGCTATTCTGTGACGACACAAGTCTGTTAGCCACAGGTAGAAATCTAAGAGTGATCTGCAGTCGCCTACAAAGAAGTTTAAATATTTTCAGTGATTATCTGTCAAAATGGAAAATTAAACCAAATGCAGCAAAAACGCAATTAATTATCTTTCCTCACAAGCCAAGAGCTTCTTTTCTTAAACCAAACAATAATCACATTCTCAAATTGAATGGCTTGGAATTGACATGGTCTGATCAAGCTAAATACTTAGGTTTAACGTATGACAAAAAACTCACTTTCAAGGATCACATTGAAGGAATCCAGGCAAAGTGTAATAAATATATTAAATGTTTATATCCTCTTATAAACAGAAATTCTAAGCTCTGTCTAAAAAACAAATTGTTAATTTATAAACAAATTTTCAGACCAGCCATGCTTTATGCGGTACCAATTTGGTCAAGCTGTTGTTCCACCAGGAAGAAAACGCTTCAAAGGATTCAGAATAAAATTCTGAAAATGATTCTGAAGCGTTTAGTACAAATGAGTTACACAGACTCACAAATATAGAACCATTAGATGTAATGTCACATAATATTATAAGCAAATTCCGACAAAAATCGATGCAATCTTCAATTGAATCGATTCGCTCTCTGTATTAGTTAGTATGTTAGTAAATAAGTTCCTTTTCCCCATTACACAATACAAGTAGGTTTAGAATTTTCCCTACACAAAAATCTCAGAATTGCGGAAGCAAATGATGTCTTCATGGTAATAACCAAATCATATATATATATATATATATATATATATATATATATATATATATATATATATATATATATATATATATATATATATATATATATATATATATATATATATATATATATATATATATATATATATATATATATATATATATATATATATATATATATATATATATATATATATATATATATATATATATATATATATATATATATATATATATATATATATATATATATATATATATATATATATATATATATATATATATGTATATATATATATATATATATAACAGGGCTGAAAAGTCACCACTTGTGGCTGAACACCCAATTTAAATCTTAATAATTTAATTTTAACTCATATTCCAATAAATAGTTATTAAAAAAAAAAAAAAAAAAATCTTTCAATAATCGAACTTCTGTAAATACTGATTGTGGTGAAAACTAACTGTCAAACAGTTTATAAAAATTTTCAGTAAGTTTTAAACGAAAAAGAATCTTGAAGGGTTCATCAAATGGAATGAGATACAGGTGCACAAGTTTTTAAAATATTAGAACTACTAAAAACTTTTTGATTACTTGTAGGCAGAAAATAATTTCATATCACTATGTCCACTTGTTGCCAATAGATTTCGTTCGAGAGCAATTTCTGGTATACTTGACGGATTGTGTGTCCAAAATGCGCTCATAATTCTGGTCAACCAGGAAATGAAGTTACTTTTTTTAAACCTTTAATAATTTTTTTCGTGGATATATAGTGCCCCGTAGTTACGACTGGTTCGAATTTTCTTCACTCGTTCCTATGAAAAATTTCCAAGTCCGAAAAACCTAATCGTAAGTTTAAAATGTTTTGTGTTTTATGAAATCCAAAAGTCCTTTCAAATTCAGAATTCCATTCGTTAGATCCATTTGTTTCACAGTTAACGGTAGTTCTTTGACAATTCAGCAATAACCAAAGATCGATAACCAATTCAATTACCGAACTGATGACCGAACGCTCAGCTGTTGAAAATTTGGTAAAAAATTACCGAATTCTGAAAAATTTTCTAAGTGTGTAGATCAAAATAATAAATTTTACCAACATATCTTGTCTTGATATTTCTGTGATGTGATAGTGCTATTTGATATTTTTTTGATATTTCATCGGAAGAATAAAAAAATGAATATTATTTGTTTAGCATCAAAATTATTTATTATATCTTTTTTTGTTATTGACGCCTACAACTACAACTTAAAAAACCTGTTTTAATTCACCTAGTGGTGTAATGATGCCTTTCTCATGTACATATAATATTGTGGTATTCTATTCAAAATTTTTCTCATCGATTTTTGAAAGAAACCAAGAGATTGTTTGTGCATAAAATATAGAATAAAACAGAGCTTTGATTGCGTAAGTCATCCTTAAGAAAACGAAGTGGGTTCACTATTATATGCACTTCCGGCACCGGAACCCGAGAACCGGTATAATCAAAGTCGGTTCGTACGGCCACCAACTAACATGACATACAAACTCTACTAGTACGCACTCTAAATTACGATTTAGATGTTTGTTGCATCCGAAAATATTTTTAGTGACAGTGTACAATATTGAACACACTTTACCCTATAACTCCGGAACCGGAAGTCGGATCCGGATGAAATTAAGGAATTCCGTATGTGACCGGGAGACCTTTCATTTGAATCTAAGTTTGTGGAAATCGGTCAAACTATCGCTGAGAAAAGTGAGTGAGATCCATTTTGATATATATATATGACCACTATTTCCGGATACCGGGAACCAGGATAGCCGGAATCGGTTTGTTTAGTTGCCTACTGATAATGGCTGTCGATTTGTGTAGTTTTGAGACCAGTTTAAGAAATTTTTTACGTTTTTTGTTTCGCCGGTTTAACGGTATTTAACGTACTATTTTATGTATTATTTAAACTACTATTTTATGTATCATTATTGTCATTTATTTTACCACGTAGCTCTTAAAAACTCTATCACACGGTGTAATCTACATGATCAATAGTCCCATAACAATTCCCAAATTTTTTTTTTTGTTTTTTTTTCTGATTTCGGGAAGGGCCAGAACCCCTCGGGCCCTCCTTCTGGGTAAGTAACATAGAACGAATGATCCAGTAGTTCTATCTTCAAATAAAATACTATTGAATAAACTGCATCAGAATCAGATACGAGAAATGCTTATGATATTATTCAATTCTGAGTGCTAGAACATCAAGTAACTGAAAAATTCGTCTTCTAAAAATATTTGGTTCTTACTTTGATATTACAATGATAGAATTTCAAGCTTTGTAGTTATTCCCTCATGCTGACTTTGCTGTGATTCTTGATATTTTTACTTTTATTTCAAAAAATGTCAACTCAAACCCATTTTCGCCTTTCTCATATAGAAAGGTTATGCAATCACTGTGAAAACCGACTTTTGAACCGAGGCCCGGAGGGCCGAGTGTCATATACCATTCGACTCAGTTCGCCGAGTACGCAAAATGTCTGTGTGTGTGTGTGTGTGTGTGTGTGTGTGTGTGTGTGTATGTGCGTATGTGTGTATGTAACGTTTTTTTGCACTAACTTTTCTCGGAGATGGCTGAACCTATTTTCACAAACTTAGATTCAAATGAAAGGTCTTGTGGTCCCATACAAAATTACTAAATATTATTTGAATCCGATTTCCGGTTCGGGAATTATGAGGTAAAATGTGCAAAAAATTGCCAAAATAAGTGCACTAACTTTTCTCAGAGATGGATGAACCGATTTTCACAAATTTGGGTTCAAATGAAAGGTCTTGTAGTCCCATACAAAATTCTTGAATATTGTTAGGAACCGACTTCCGGTTCCGGAGTTATGGGGTAAAATGTGCAAAAAAATGAAAATATATTTTCTAGCTTTTCTCATAGATGGCGCGACCGATTTTCATAAACTTAGGTTCAAATGAAAGGTCCTGTGGTCCCATAAGTAATTCCTGAATTTCATCTGGATCCGACTTCCGGATCCGGAAATATAGGGTAAAGTGTGTTAAAAATTGTATACCGTCATTGAAAAGGACGAAAAACCGTAAAAAGTTTTCTATATCGACCTGAAATCTTCTCCACTTAATAGTTTTTTATCAGCAGATGGTCAAACAAACCGATTTCGGTTATTGTTTTTAGGAATCGAAGAAAATTATTTTGAAGAATATAACAAGTATGATTGATATGAGAAAGGCATCATTACACCACTAGGTGGATTAAAACAGGTTTTTTTGTTTCGTCGCTCAATTTTCTTTTGATTTTTACAAACACATTCAAAAAAACAACCATATTCTCAGTTTTTTTGTTTACCATAGACATAATCCCTCAACAGCCGTATAATATGGCTCACAACAAATTAGTGGTATGTTCCATAACAAGTGAATTATGTCCCGCAACATTGATGCAATATGATCCTTGAAATGTCGATACACCTTCTGGTCAAAATTAACCCGGGCAAAATTTAAATGTTTTTTTTTTAGATTTTAGTACATTTCTATATTATCGCCATAAAAATAAGCTCCTTTTGAACCAATACAGGCGTTCCAGTGGTCAATCCAATTTCCTTACACTTATCATAGGCCTCGGACGAGATGGCCTTCAGTTTCTTCAACGAATTACTTTATATGTCCTCGATCGAATCAAGGCGCGTAGATCCCCGGAGTGGATATTTTAGTTCTGGAAATAGGAATCAGGGGGGCAAATCTGACGAATACGGAGGCTGAGCGATGACTGTCGTTTCGTGTTTGGCCAAAAATTTAGTCACAATCATTCTGGAATGCGACGACTCTTTCGGTACGAGCTTGGCATCGACGCGTTTCATAACCAAAACATTACCCAAAATATACTGAGTCAATCTATAAGAAATGCCAAGATCCTCTTCTATCTCTCTAATGCTAACACAACGATTTTCAAGCACAATTTCAAACGAGCATAAGTTTGTTCAAATCGGTTCAACCATCTCTGAGAAAATTGAGCGCGTATAAATATCTTCGAAAAGTGCACACACACACATACACACACAGACATTTTCCGATTTCGTCGAACTGAGTCGAATGGTATATAACACTATTGGTATCCGAGGCTCCGTTCGAAAGTCGGTTTTTACAGCAATTCTAATAACTTTCTATAGAGAAAGGCAAAAAGTCCGACAAATTTTGTGTGTCGTAAACAAACAGCTGCCAAACACATAATAATTGACATATTCCGCTCAAATTTAACAGGAATGTCAAAGAAGGTTGACCTAGGAAAAAGAATTACCGGTTGGGTTTACGCGCGCGGTTAAAATAGACTTGTCCGGGTCAATTTTGATCAGAAGGTAGAAGAAAAGTAGATAAAGGAAATATTATTTGCAACAGAAATTATTTGCGTAATTAACTAATTGCAATCGGGAAGCAACATTTTTGATCCTCTCAACGCTGCATTTTGTTTAAATAATCGTTATAAATATTTAAAACACTATTTTAAATTGATGTATGTGAATTCGAGGGTGAGGCATAATGACCGTAGAACGACTGTTATGAGAAAATTAATATATCGAAGGAAAGTATTTGTTTCTCTGCATGTTTATTCCACACATAGAGACATTAGCACTGCTAAAAGTTAGTTAGTCAGTTAGAAAAAACCGGCCATTGGACGTTTTATACGGATAAAATGCTTCTTTAGTCTAAGCAAAACCTTACATCTAAAAGCTATCTGATGATATTTTCAGTTTTTTCATATTTTCCGGCAAACGACAACTGCCAAACTTCCCAAGCAGAAAGATTCTACGAAAAGACAATGTTAGCAATAAAAATTTTGTTCAGCAAAGTTTCGTCAAGACGCGCATGCATCTACATTTGATCAAAGCAAACCTGAGTGAGCGCGTTGCGGTAAAAGTGCATCGCATCCACACACTTCGAAAATCGCGTTCTCTCCGACAGGAACCTTAGGGTGCTGTCAGAGTGAAAGCGTCACGCGATGCGTCTAGGCGCGCGTGCAAGCTAGTTGCATTTGATCAAAGCAAACCTGTCAGAGAAAATGCGATGCGATAACAGTATATTGCATTGATTCACTTCGCTTCGCATCGCGTTTCGCGTTCACTCTGACATCCACCTTAGGATGCTATCAGAGAAAAAGCGCGTTTCACTCTGACACCGCTCTGAGCTGTGAGCTAGTCTCATCATCAACCTAAGGAAAATCGGATTTGTGTTAAAATATTTCGAAAACAGGTGCTTGCATAGTCTTGATGTCAAAGAATAATTTATTCAAAATTGCACGAGGATTACAAAAATAATAAATGAATGCGATGAAGAACCCAAACTAATTTCAAAAACCCATCTTAATCCACCTAGTGGTATGATAATGCCTTTCGATTTCTTCAAAACAGTCTAATAAAAACATTTTTTTAAATAATTTGTGACACTAATTTGGGTTCATTTCTGACACCAATTGATTCAGATTGATTCGAGTAGTTCACAAAATCATACTTCATTGTTTATATCACATAGTAGGCATCATATTTCCAACCAAGCGCATGAAATTTCCGAAATCGAAAAAAAAGTTGATGCCAAAAGTCTTAGAATTGCATGGAACGTCGAGATTTAGTGTCATCTCAAAAAAATTTGTTTTTTGAAAAATCGACTTTCTGGGACTATATTAAAATTTCAAAAAGTCCCAGAAAGTCGATTTAAAAAAAAAATTTTTTTTCGAGATAACACTAAATCTCGACGTTTCATGCAATTTAAAGATTTATGACATCAAAAAAACTTTTCGATTTCGGAAATTTCATGTACTCCCCCCTATGGTGCTTTTTCAAAATCGAAAATTTTCAAATTTTAACCGCTGGGCAGCAACTCTTACATGCGCGGTAAAAAACAACACATTTTGTGGGTTACGTCACTTATACCATTATATCTTCGGAACCAGAAGTCACAGCCATTTTATCTTCGAACTTGATCAATGGCCTAACAATAGCTTTCAAACGGCTAAGCTTGTTAAAATCGGTTCAGCCATCTCCAAGAAAATTGAGCGATAAAAATATCTTCGAAAAGTACACACACACACACACACACACACACACACACACACACACACACACACACACACACACACACACACACACACACACACACACACACACACACACACACACACACACACACACACACACACACACACACACACACACACACACACACATTTTCCGATCTCGTCGAACTGAGTAGAATGGTATTCAACACTATGGGTCTCCGAGGCTTCGTTCGAAAGCCGGTTTTTCCAACAGTTCTAATACCTTACTATAGAGAAAGGCATAAAGAGCGTATTCTCATGAAATATCAATATATTTTACTTTCAATTTTACGTAAAATTTGAAGCTTTCGTTTTACAAAGTTCATTTGCCTCTCTGTTACTTTTTCTTATACTTAATTTTTGTGGAAGCTATATATTTCTAGTTATAATTGTTGGAAAATAATATGACTAAAAACACATGCGTCCTTTTCATAAATTATTTTTGAGTGAAAAAAATCTCTAGACCAGTGAAAAATACTTCATTTGCTCTATCAAAAAACGATTTTGAGCTCGTTTCGGAATTTCCGGAATTAAGAGTACTTAAATCCCGTTTTAAAAATATCCATATTGTAGTGGTTTCCATGGAGTATCAATTACCCAGAAATCGTCTCCATTTTATACAAAAACAGTTGATACCTTCTATAAAAATTCCAGTTCAACGTTGTGAGAGAGAATTGAATACATATTTTTGTCACACAAACATAAATATATACATAAATTATACGGTCTCGATTGGAAAGCCGATTTCTACAGTGATTATATAGCCTTCCTAAATGAGAAAGGCGAAACATAGTAATTTCGAATTCACCAGTCCCAATCACGTAAAGTTGTCGACAGTTGTTCATGACAGCGGCTTAGTTAGTCCGTTCGACCAGCTCCCGAAAAGCGCTCAAATCAAAACAACGCGAAGTCATTGAATTCTTGTTTGGACTAAAATCCACCGAATCCACAGACGACTGCTTTAGCACAGTAATTAACAAAACCATCTGACGCCTAAGTTGCTTAGCAGTGATCGGTGACAAAGAGGAAAGTTCTCCAAGGTCAATCCAGTCTTTGGTACCAGAGCAAAGTCGGTGGTTCCAGACTGACCCGCAAATCACAAAGACGAAACATTTAAATCCCTCTTCAACAGCTAGCGATTATAGTCACGAAAGGAGAGCGAAAAAGCGAATGAAGCTGGAAGATTGAATCAATCATTTTATGACGGTCAGTCAGAAGATTTTTTCTTCTCTGCTCTCTCGCTGGATTACAGGCGTGAGTGGACAGTGGACAACTGTCACCTGTCGTAATGTTGTTGCTTTTCTTGTTGTTGCTGTTCCGAAAGTCTTAACCCCTAAATGTACGTCTTACCTTAATAAACAAATCTTGCTTTGTTTATGCGCGGAACTTCAAAGTCGTCTGTTCAAGTGTAGGGTAACAGAGGTATTTTGGCCCGCTTTAGGATCGATTTTATTTTGGCCCACTTTGTAAAAATATCCACCAAATGTTTTAATATCTTTGAAAAATTTTTCCGCAATAGGTAATTTAATGTGATTAGCTTCAAACTGATAAAACATGGGTTACCTAAGATCGATTGAATCCATATAGTTTGTTAGGTGGGCCAAAATATATGAAGTGGCCAAAATACCTCTGTTACCCTACTCTTGCGGGGAATATCGGATAAAGCGTTGCTTATCAAATGCATCTGTTGGAAGTGATCGAAAGACAACATTTTCTTTTCATTTATCGCTGACATCTGATCATGATGCATAACGGTTTAGCTGGGAACCCTCAAAAAAATTGTTTTCAATTGGATCTTATCTAACTTTAGAAGTGAAACTCCGGTAATCATTTCATTCAATGTTTTGACTAACAAATTAATTCAGTTTCTTCAAGGGGCATCGAAGGGTTAATGCGCCTCGTGTTAGTTTGAGTTTGATTTGACGACAGTTTTAACGGCTTTCGAATTATGATAACTAATTCCAAAATAAATACAGTTACTGAAGGATGTAAAAACTCAGCTGACAGCTTGTTACTTGCTTTTCGGTTCTCAGCAGCTGATTTGAGATTCAATTTTTCTGCTTCTCAAACGATTGCCGACTTTGCGTAGGATTGAATTTTTTTTTCAGCTGGACTGAGGAGATATTGTTTCGGCTGTGAATCCGTAATATCCGCAAACGACGTCTGAGCTTTGCTGGATAACCCTGTACAACTTGTTTGTTTATGTTTGTACAACTTGTTTTTAATATACACGAATTTTGCGCAATCACGACCACATATTGGCAGCAGCCCATCCGAGTTCTGTCAAACTTTCTGGACATGTAGGTTTTGTAACCTGAAGCCACTTTGCATTCATTGATTATTTCTCCAAAATTATTCTAAACTGTCTTTTGAATGACTTATTTTATCGATTTTATTTCAATGGATCTAATCTAAAAATGACAAAATCTTCAAAAGTGTTGTACAAATTAATTGTGCAGAACTAGTTATATTTTCATCTATTAGAAAAATTTAAATAAATTACAAATGAAAAAAAATATTTCCAACATTCAAAATACATTTACAACAATCAACTGTCATTAATTAAGTATTAAGCAAGATAAATAATCCCCGCGAAAACCGCGTAACTTTGAAAATTCGCATAAAAAGTTACCTAAAAAACCGCACTAAAAAGACTAAAAATATTACAAATCGTGCAAAAAAGGAGGTTTTCGTACCTTGCGCAGGATTAGTACAGTTTTAGAATAGAAAAATGCGGATGGGTAATGCCAGAGACATAACTGGATGCCGTGAATGCGAATTAAACCGACATGCTTTTTCCCAAACTCCCGAATATCTATAATTGTACGTATTAGTTGATTGATACTATACTTTGCAAAATGTTTCACTTGAAAACTTGTATACGGCGGAATACACGAGAGCAATAAAATACAGGGTTGTGTTGGGGACAAGACCGATTACGATGACATTAGAAATGCAATATTCAAATGCATTCATAAATTCAATATGACATTAATTTCAAAAACTTTCTTGTCAAACCCGGGTCGAAAATATAGATTATGTAGAGATTTGAAAGAATGTCCACAAACTTGAAACCCGAGTACATATTATACTTTAGGAAGTCTAACACTATATATTAATTTATTTATTTATTCGTCAAACAAATGGAGACCACAGACAAAAAAAGTTACAATGGTTTCTTATATGATATACACTATTTCTACGATTTGGTTTCAATTTTTCCTTTATTTGTTTCCTAGACATAGTTAGATCGATTTTTTGGCAGTTTTCGTTATAAAATCGCATCACTTGATTAACAGGATTATTTTTGGCATAATTTGTTTTATATTTTTTCCGAGAATATTTGACGACTTCTGAGATGGCGACTAGGAGCATAAAATTTTAGTTGTGAAAGCAATGATTCAGATTGTAAGCGTTGAGAAATAATGTCGTTGATAAAATAAAGCATTGTAGCTTTGCGGCTTTGTTTGTAAGTTTATGAACATACAACGCGCTTTATATGATGGAAAAGGTAATGTAGTAGAGTTTAGTCTACGAAGCGCATACAGTAGAAATTGTTTTTTGGACATGAGTTTCATAATATGCTGCAGTATTCCAAAATTGGCCTGACATAAGTTGTATATAATAATTTTATTGTGTAAGGGTCCTGAAAATTATGACTGAAACGTTTAATGAAGCTTAACATACTATCTGCTTTATTGACAATTGTATTATAATGCTCCACGAAAGTAAGTTTTGGGTCTAAAATTACGCCTAGGTCTCTAATAATTTTACATTTTTCTACAGCTTGATCTCCTAAATATATGTTAATAGAAGGAGACACGATTTTTCTACTAAACGTTGCTGAGCTGCACTTCTTAACGTTTAGTTGGAGTAAGCTTTCATTGCATCAAATGTTGAGTACGTTAATTTCATATTGGAATCAGTGCAGTAAAACTTCATTCAACTCAATTGAAACTGAATGTGGAACACATTGACGATCTTTCTACTGAGGTAAACTTCACACTCTGACACACACAACGTTTGCTGACGGCCCGAACAGGCAGCATTCAGTTCTTCACTCGATTCTCTTGAAGTAACAAAATATCTCTTTCAATAGTGTGAGAGCGGCCTTCAAATGAGGTTCATGTAAACATTCGAATTGATTCAAGATAGTAGATGAAAGACAAACTAGGTGGCTGAAATATCAATTACAGAATACACATAAATTAATAGTTTCCTCCTTCAGTTTTCATTTCATAATACTTTACTTCATTTATAATTCTGTTCATTCGAACTTGCTCACTACTAAGAGCGGAGACAATGAAGCAGCTAGACTACTTAGCACTTGAAACTGAGCAAGCAAAACTTCAAATGACTAGGTACGATTATTCAACTGACGATGAATTCTGGGAGCTTGAAAATGGCAGCAAAAGTCATATGAGTTTGTATCGATATGCTGACGGTCAGTGGCCATAAATTTCATTTTCATCTGATATCATTCGATTGAAAATGATATTTTACCGCACTGATTTGAATACTTCAGCATCTATAGCATTTTTAATTTCCATAAAGAGCCTCATGTCGTCTGTATATACAAGTACTTTTAGATGTTTGAGTAAGAAGGAAATATCGTTTACGTACAAGATAAAAAGAAGAGGACCTAAATGTGAACCTTGGGGAACACCTGAAGTGACATTTGTTGATTTGGAGTATGTGTTTTGCTAGCGTACAATTTGTTTACGTTTTGAATAGTAATAATGGTATGTCAATTCTGTCGAAAGCTTTTCTGAAGTCAGTATAGAGAGTTTCTACATGATTTCCAGTGTCCATAGTTTCCAAAGTGAATGTTATAAATTCCAAGAGATTTGTTGAAGTAGAACGACCTTTGAAAAAGCCATGTAGTTTTGAAGTTATGTAATTTTTTACTTGTTGAAATATTTTTCCATTGATCGTTTTTTCAAATAATGGCAATTCCTCGATAGTTACGTATGTCTGATTTTGAGCCCGATTCAAAAACCGGTACTAAGAAGGAGGGTTTCTATGTTTCTGGGAATATTCCTGTTCATAAGGGGCGGGTAGGGTCTAATACTTTTGAAAAATCATTTATTATTTTCTTTATATTTTCTTATAGTAAAACATTTGAAGAATTTTCTGTGAAATTTTCGAGCCCATTGGAACGAAACTCTGGAAGTTATGGACCTTTATTTATGGCTATCTCACTCTACAAAGAGGCAAGAGCTCGGCGCACAGGCCCAAGATTTTTACTTCGATTGATTTCAAAACTTGACAAAACATTCTTGAAATGTTTCGTTATAATAAGTTATAAAAGAAAATATATGATTTTTTGAAAATATTAGACCCTACGGGCTCCCTGGAGTAATTAATTGTTTCCATTGATTTTATAGACAAAAACCTTTAAACACGTTTTCCTCGAAAGCAGGTTTTGAAAGTCCGTGTCCGTTGTCATTCAAAAACTACTGCGAACAAATATTTTCAAATTTTGCACACGCTTTCTACATATAAAAAACCAGACCCCAACGTTTTCCTTTTCGTTTTTTGTTACTTTGGGAAGGTTTAACAACTACAAAATGGCGGAGTTTTTCGTTGAAAATCGTAGTTTTCACTTTGAGCAACAGTCAAAATTTTTTAAAAAATGTTTAAAAAAATCAAACAGAAACGTTGGGGTCTAGAAAAACAGATTTGAGATACAGTGGACACCGCAAATCATGATTTTTAAGAAGCGTTCTCAAAAATACCTCTTCACCGACTTATTTCTCATTATTATTTGTTGTTCGAATGATGTTTTTTGTCATGCAAAACATTTGATTTTATTTTGTTGAACGATAATTCTGGAAAAAATTCGCAAAAATGACGATTTTTTTCATCGCAATTCAAATTATCCTGTAATCTCGGAACCAGAATTTGAATCGCGGTTAAAAACAGAAACTTTGTATATAGCATACATCAAGGCCATTCATTTAGATCTTAGTTCGTGAAGTCATCTCTGAGAAAATTAAGTACATAAAAATGTTACATACAAACACACACGCAGTGGCGTACCGAGAAAATTTGGCGCCCGGGCCAAAATAAGATATGCCACCTCCATCGTTGGTTTAGTGAGCCAAAAAACTGAACTCCATCTCCGGAAAGATGATTTGGACGAGCAAAAAAAGGTCCCCAGGATTGGTTTGCCGCCCCCCTGAAAACGTTTCGCCCGGGGTGAGTGCCCCTTTCGCCCACTCTATTTGATACGGCACTGCATATACGCATGCATACACATGCACATACATTGGTAAATTTTCTGATCTCCCCGAATTGATTCGATTATATGACACTAGGACTTCCAGGCCTTGGTTTATAAGTAAATTGTCACTATGATTGCATAGCCGGCATGGGTGAGAGTAACGATCCTATTTTTCTTGCTTAGTCTGTTCGATGCCATTTTTCTTGAGGAATGTTGTTGTAGTTTGGTAGCGGTTGATAGTTCAGTTGATGATAGTGTTTAATAGCTCTTTGTTTCTGTCTTCGATTTGCTGAAACTACTTGTTGAAAGACTGTCCCAGAAAGTATGGACGCAACCAAAAACCGCTGGCATTTCCCAATGGTTCAGAATTTGTCAATTTTTATGGCTTCGTCCTGTTGTTTACACTCTTCTCTAACCACTTGTGCAGTTGTTTATTCGTTTTCATTAGTTTGTTTCGTAATGCGTGGACTTTCAGCAGAACAACGTCGAAAAATTGTGTACAAATGGTGCACAGACCGCGGACTGTCACTGAGAAAAAAAGCAGTGAGTAAGTGAAAAAGCCGTGCAAAATACAATCAGGAAGTTCGGTAAGGATAACACCTTTGAGGATAAACCGAAAACGGGTCGAAAAAAAGGTCCTGCTAACCCTCAGTTGGATAAACGTATACTGAAGGCGTTCGAGCAAAAGAAGGAGGTTTCAGTTCGGGATGTGGCCAAAAAAGTGGGCACTTCGAAGTCAAATGTTCTTTGTGCTAAGGAACGTTCGAATCTTCGAACCTATAAGAAGTAGAAACAACCAAAACGTAGTCCGAAACAAGAAGCATCGATCAGGTCGAGGGTTCGAAAGCTGTACAATACGATTCTTGCTGAAAATTTGAACTGCATAATCATGGACGACGAAACCTACGTGAATCTCGATTACAAATTCTTGCCGGGACCACAATATTATACGGTGCGAGAAGGGCAAGTGTTAAACCAGTCCGAGACATCGATTGAAGTCGAAAAATTTGGTAAGAAAGCTATGGTCTGGCAAGCAATTTCTAGCTGCGGTAAGATTTCGAAACCCTTCATCACCACTACTTTAATGAACAGCGAAATATACATCAAGGAATGTTTACAAAAACGACTTCTACACATGATTCGAAGCGACAAGGATCCTGTTGTATTCTGGCCAGATCTTGCTTCTTGTCACTACTCGAAATCAACGGTAAAATGGTATACTACCAAAAATGTCACTTTCGCCCCAAAACACATGAATCCACCAAATTGCCCACAACTTCGACCAATTGAGGAATTTTGGATATTAACGAAAGCACATCTTAGGAAACATATCTCGGCAGCCGAAACCATTCGACAGTTCGAAAAAGATTGGAAAAAAGCGTCAAAACTTATCGCCAAGAAGTGTGTACCGAATTTAATGAGGATCGTTCGCAAGAAGGTGCGCCAGCTAGTCTACAATGGCTAAGTAGCAAATGTTGAGAATAATATTCTGTTGATGTAGTCTAATATTATCAGTATATCGAATAAAATTTGAATATCTAACACTTGTGAATTATTTACAGCGAAATCAAAGTGCGTCCATACTTTCTGGGACAGTCTTTATATACGTGCTCGTAAAAGAAGAATTCACGACATTACCCCCTTCTACTGTATTAAAATTTATAAATCGTCGAGATCTATTTTTTTATCGAAAACAAATTTCTAGAAAAAAATCGACCGTCTGAGACTTCGCATCGCATAACTTCTGAAATTCATGTAAATAACCTCCCAGAACACAATAGCTTTGCCTAAAAAATCGCATAAAAAAGCTTGAGCGTAAGTTTGACCCTTTTCAATAGGTCTAAATTTTGGAAAAAGCAAAGAGGATTTTTTGTTCTAAACTCTACATGTTCAGAAAGTTTGATGGAAATCCCCGAGGATGTCACCAACATTTGTTTGAGTTGGTGAGATATTCGTCATTTTTTAAACGAAAAATAAATGTTGTTATTATTTAACGTTGCTGATGAAATACATCAGTCATCTTTTTGATTTCATGTTTCGAAAGAGGTGGCCAAATAACTGCTCGAAATGGTGGACAGTAAACGGATATAAACGAAGGTACATTATTTTGTTTGAGTCACTGGCAATTTGGTCGCTTCATTAGAGATAGTTTCTACTCATTTTTGAGCAAGGATTGTTTGGTGGATTACGATTGTTACACAGTGTATGAGAATGGTATCACGATTTCGATAAGTGATTTGATCAACTGGCAGTCAGTCGCCGGTTCTCGAGGAAAACGTATTAATGACCGGCAAATACGTCTTTAATTATACTGTTGTGTTTGAATAGTCCCTGCAAATTGAGTTATAAGAATAAGCACATAACGTTCTATATAACATAATGTGCTCTCAGTGTTCCAGTATCGTTCGTTTTTATTGTACTCGCAACTTAGAACTGCGGTAACTTCTTCAAACAATCATCAGCTTTTATGCAATGGCTAAATAATAGCCCATTCAAACTCTCTGGTATAGCGCACATGTTTATCCTGAGGCTAATTAAAGTAACTTTATTTGCATCATCGCATAAGATTACCGAGTTGAAGGAAAAAAAACCTTGAGCGCCACAACTGATAAAGAACAAGAACCGTTTCGGAACCTGCTTGTTATTTTGAAAGCTTGACGTGAGTTCGCGCCTTTCCTGTTGGGCAGTTTCTTAAATCCTTCGTTGGCACGAGGCCCCGTAAAGCTGCACTGATTCCTCTGGTATCTCGTTTACCATGTCTTCGGGGCAGCTTCCCCTTTATCATTAGTTTTTTTTTCTCTTCGCTGTGCAATGCATTTTTTCTATAGCACCAACTTGGATTAGCTCCGTCTATCGCGGCCGGTAGCAAGGGCCAAGCAGTTGATCTTTGGTTGGTATGCAAGAAAAAGAAAAATCACCTCGTCGAACTTAGGCCAGCCAGTTTCCTGGGTACATTATTCAAAAGATTTGCTTTCGCAGCTATAACTGGAAGCCAAATGATTAACTGAAAAATGAAGCAGCCAGCAGTCAAAAGCTGCGATTGTTGTTGTTGTTGTTGTTCGACACACAGAAATTGTGTTGTGTTGCGACCACAAGCACGATTTCGTTTTCCATGAGGGTAAGTAGATTAATTTTGAAGGCCTATTCACCGCCTTCATAAGCAAACCTGATTAAAATGTTAAACGTTCGAGGAATTTAATCAATTTTGTCGGATTAAACGTAACCTTTTTAACAGCACTGCGACAAAAGTCGTGTAGATCAGTCTTGATAGACGGTAATCTAATGGACTAATGATGTTAAAATTCACTTATTTTAAGGGTTGATTTGGGTCTTATAGCTTGTTTGCATCAAACGTAGTGGTATATGCTAGCAAGTTCAAGTGGATATGCTTTCATTGGAATTGACTATTTTAATCTGATAAGCGTTGCAAATATCTGATTACATATGATGATTCTAGTAAAACGTTCTTCATTAGATGAACCCATCGATATTCGAGCCGTCATTTCGGATCTTGAAAGTTAACTCAAATCACTGTCTTCCCATAATATGATAAGAATTATACAGCCTTCCAAACCGATTCAAGACACCACACAAAAAACGCTTATCTCAAATGACTTTCAAACTGCAACGCCAATTTTTAGCAGTTGTCTGGAGCGCCTAATCAACCATAATACATTAAAACTAAATTTCAACGATTGTGTTGTTGCCCGGAAGACATGTTTTTCTTTTATTGCAACCCGTCACTCTGTTAGCTGGACACTTAAACCAATTATTCTCATCCTGATTGTCCACCAAAACGTTTCTGCTTATTCTGCAGTCGTCCTGGGAGCTTCAAAATACAACGACCCAAACCGTAAACCGTCGGAGCAGGGTCGCCGAGTAAAGCGCATCTGTTTGCTAAATGAGACATAAGCAGAACTCATGTGGGACATTATCGCAGACTCCATTTTGGGTGTCGTCAGAGTGGGAGAGATGCTTCTTTGCATAATCGTGCGAAAAATGCCTCCATCACTGCAGTTTGGTAACCAACAAAACCAGGAACTCACACTAACACTGTGCCGGCGGCAAACTTCAATTGAAATTCCGCTCAGACCCCCGCCATAGTCGATTCTACGCCGGACCATGGATGGGTGCAAAAATAAACAACTTTTTTTAATAAAACATCTCGATTGTGTCCTCGGAGCTCGTATCGAATTCAGTGCCTCAAAGCGGTTTCTTTTTCTCGGCATTCCTAATTAATGACGGCATCAGCTGCGGTACGACTCACCCCGGGAACTGATTCTATACCTACGTCGGCACGGTAGCTCATTTTGATATTTTTTAAAGCTTGCACTTTACCTTCGCGGCATGGTATTTACATAAATAATTATCGCCCAAACTCTAAAAAGCTCCGAAATAAGATATAACAACCTCCCGATAGGGTAAGGCGCAGTTCACAGGAAATCGATGCAGCTCCCGCTTGTTTGCGGTACAGCCGGTCGTGTCGGTGTCGATACGGCGATCGTGACAATTGCCTTTGGATTGGACCGTCGCGGTAAATCGTTGCGACCTTTGTGCCGTAAGGTTTTAATTTGTCACTTGAGTTGTTTCGACACCGCCAAAGAGTTTATAGTGTTATCATGAAATTAGTCATATTGAACCATTGCTTGCTGGATCATTATAATATTACTGATTCCTACGAACTGGCCAATTTACTATAATTTCTGTGAGCTGTAAAGACTGTTTCAGAAAGTATGGACAAAATCCGCTGCCATTTAATAATAATTGAGAATCTCTCTAATTTTTTCGCTATGTCCTGTTGTGTACAATTCTCTCTTACCACTTGTATAGCGATTTATTCATTTCCATTAGTTTATTTCAAAATGCGTTGCCTTTCAGCAGAACATAATCAAAATATTGTACCCAATTGGTGTACCGAACACGAATTGTCATTGAGCAGGATAGTGAAAATGGAAAAAAGGCGTAAGTGAAAGGTAAAGATCGATAAGTAAGTTCGGTGAAGATAACACCTTCGAGTGTAAACGAGAAACAGAGAGAAAACTTGGTCCTGGTGATCATCGTCTGGATGATTGTATGGAGAAAGCGTTTGAGCAGACAAAGGAGGTTTTAGTACGAGATGAACTTTTGAATTTTCGAACCTATGAAAAGCAGAAGCAACCAAATCGATCAGGCTCAGACTTCAAAAGTTTATTCTACGGTGCAAGAAAGACCAAGCTTTGAGACCAGTCGGTGACATCGATTTACTTCGAAAAGTTTGGTAAAAATGCTAAGGTCTGGCAAGCTATTAGGGGCTGCGGTAAGATTTCGCAACAACTGCTGAATATAGAGCGAAATGTACATCAAATAAACGATTCTGTACATTCCTTCCGAAAGTACCGCTTGACAATTGTCCAATACCTTTCAATTGGCCGAAGATCCGAGCAGTTCGGTGGGTTGATGTCCTTTTCCACAAATTGTACATTATGTTTTGACAACCGCTGTAGAACGGAGTTGGCGTAGTGGGCTGAAGCCAAATCCGGCCAGAAAAGAGGAGAAGCCTTATGCTTTCTGTACAGTGACAGCATTCTCTTCTTCAAACATTCTTCCTCGTACACCTTGGCGTTAATTGTGCCCTTCGTGAAGAAAATCGACGACCGCAAACCACAGGTCCAAATTGCTTGCCAGACCAACACCTTCTGCCCAAACTTTTCCATCGCCACCGAGGTGTCAGCGTCGTCCAGGTCCTCGTACACCGATTTCGAATAATATTGCGGCTCGGGCAGCGCTCGAGAATCGTCCTTGGCGTAGGTTTCGTCGTCGATCAGGATGCATCCGTCTTTATTCTGTAGAATCCGGTTATACAGTTTTTGCGCTCTTGTTTTGACCTGACCTTGCTGTACTAGCGACTTTTTCGGCACCTTCTGTTTCTTGTTCATTTTCAGGGAGTTCCGAACTTTGATCCGTTGAATCATCCCGATGCTGGTGTTGAACTGCTTGGCCAAATCCTGCGTCGACGCCGATGGGGTTTTCCTGATGTACTCAACCATTTTTAAGTCCCGGCCGGGCTGGCTGGGACCCGTTTTCCTACCGAATCGGGGCAAATCCGTCATGGAAAGGGTCTTATCGAACTTCTCGATAATATTTTTGACACTGGTGTGGTGAACTTTCACCCGTTTGCAATTTCGTTGTACGTGACACAACTTTCTGAGCACCAAGTGTGCAGAATTTTCTTTCGCGTTTCCGGATCAATTCGACTCATCATTGAAACGATAAACCGTACCGAAACCAATCGATTGCGCAGCTGTTATTGACATGTAAACAAACATGTCATCGCAAAACACGCTGCAAAAAATTAAGCCATTTCAGAGTAATAACTGTTTGAATGTTGCTAACTACTTATCGATACACTCCTTATTCGCTAGACTAAGTCTCATTTGGATTAGATTCTAGAACTGAATTCTAAGACTGAGTTTTGATACTGAATTCAGAACCTGAATCTTGAACTTAATTTTAGGTTTAGAGAATAATTTCAGAATGTAGTTCTCGAATACAGGATCAGAATTGAAAATTAAGGCTCTGGAACTGAATCCTAATTTTAAATTTTGGAACTGTATTCTTGGATAGATTTTGGAACTGAATGTGGTGCCTTAATTTAAGTTCGAAATTCGTATCCAGAATTCTGATTTTAGAACAAAATTCTTAATTCTGCAACAAAATTCAGAATACGAATTATTGATCTAAGGGGCTGTCCATAAAAGACGTCACGCCGCAAGGGGGAGGGGGGTGTTTCAAAAAACGTGACCTTTTGTGACAGGGGGGGAGGTTTTTGGAATGTGACGTCCAATATTTTCAATGAGCGCATTTTTGAAATACCTAATTATATTACTGTTTTGCCTATTTCCTTAAAAAATCTCCACAATAAACGTTTACATTCTATAGGAAAACGTGTATTTGTTGATGTAAAAGCTTGTTCATGTAAATTCGGAAATGAATGATGCAGGAAATCATTTCTGTTGTGATCAGCAAAAGTGCACGGAGGAGCGAGTAAATTAGCGAAATTAATAAATTTTGCCTAATATGAGTAAAAAAATAGATGCCTTCAAACGGTTTAACTTAAGTTATGCACTGATATTTTTTTAAGTAATTTGATTTTCGAGTATTGATAATAGTATATCATAAGAATTTCTCTTATCTGGTTCTGATGCAGATTATTCAACTGTACTCCATTTGAAAAAAGGGCGGGAGATCAACGATTGCAGACGTAGATCATGTCATGTCTTATCTTGATCATATGCGATTTTCCTCCACCAACATCAAAGCTTATCGAATCATCCAATGATTGAACTTACATAAATCAAGAATCATTTTAGCTCAAACTCACTACCCATTGTGTGACGGAAGATCAGTACCGATATTGATCGATGTGATTTAAAATTCACTGATCAACTGATCATGGAAAGATTCTCCGGCAGTGATCTCGTTTTGATGAGGTTTTGGTCTTTATTTTCTCAGCCCTGTATGCTACACTAAGGAAATATTATTCTTTACCTAAAACAATAATATATCTGTGTACCCCTAGGAGGAATAAAACAGATAATTTCAATGTTTCATCAATTCCAACTAAATACTTTTGTCAATTTATTTAATTGATATTAATAAAATAATTCCGATGATTTTGTAGTTTTAGAGATTTTTTAATCTAATGACAGCATGTAATAAATCGATTTTTCCCTCATATTTGTATGGTTTGTCATATTTTATATATTGAGAATGTATTGAGATGAATTTTATTTATTTTGAATTCGTGACATGTGACATAGGCGGGGGTGGAGGGTCTTTGCTTCTGTGACAATTTGTGACAAAGGGGGGATGGGGAGTCAAAAATCGTCAAAAAAAGCGTGACGTCTTTTATGGACAGCCCCTAATATGCAATAGTATAGATGAACCGTTCCATTTCTGGAAGCGAGTTACATAATTCAAACAATCAGGTTACTAATACAAACGATTATTCGATATTCGAAAGTGTGAAAGAAACATACCATTCTTGCTCGTATTCATGTTCTCCAGTTTTGTCTCTGAAATTCCCCGTCCGTACTTTTTTATAATTTCACGTTCAAAAGTTTTTATTGAGAATAAAGCCATATGCAAGTAGATTCAGTTTAGCAATCATTTTAGAGAAGATTAAAACCATTTTGCGTGGATAACGCTGATAGCCAAATAGAATATCAATGATTTGTTTCAGTGTTGTTAAAACGCAGAGCCGTCTAGAGCAAGTTTTAAATTTAATCAGTATCTAACGGAGAAAACAGATTGGAAACAAGACATTCGAATGCAACTATGCTACCACGAAAATGTTATCGTAACGACGGCCCTACTTTCGCCGAGACAGCTGGATCGTCGCTAAATTCTCTTGTGAATGGAGACACAGATTTTTATAAATTCAATTATTATAGGAATATGTATCGAACAAAAAAACTTTTGAATTTTATATGGATACAATTTCGGAATTACAGAGGGATTAATGTAAAAGTTTCAAGAATATTTTGTGATAAAGGGCTATTTATTGATAAGTAAATGTTTGAAATTGGTTCAAATTTTTCCTGAATTTCAAAACTTGTTAGAAGATGACCAAATAAATCCAATTCTGTTATACTCTTTCTCACTTACCGTTTCCGGAAGTACCAGGAATAGACAATCAATCACCAACTCTCATTTCTCAGAGATGGTTATACCTATTTCGCATAGATTCAAATTTAAGCTCTTATAATTCCGAAGGAGGCAGTTTAATTTCTTCTGGATACGAATTTCAGTTCTAGTATTATAGGATAATGAGTGTTAAAAATTTTAAATTTAATTAAAAACCTGATAATAATTTTTTAGTCATCTTCTGCTCGGGACTCCAATTCTTGATAAGAGAAATATTGCAATCGTGAATATAGTTCCCGCGTAGCCAATTATAATTATTAACCAAATGTTTTTGAATCATATGCATTTCATTTCGTTTTTTAGGGATCGGTATAGTCTACAATTTGAATAGGTTGAATTTCTAGGGCTACTGAATTAGAAGCAACTGTTCCACGGAGTTCAAGTCACCTTGCGCAGTATTCCAACGATCTGGAAAAGCACGATAGAACATCGAGAAAGATAGCAGAGTCGTAAAGTTGCTTGTTAATCTAGGAATGATCTTTTGTTACAAATCTACAGACATTGACCTGACACTAATTACACCTTGAATGTAGCTACGACTACAATCCATCAACCAGATCTCTGTCGTCTACCCTTGTACGAATCATCAAACAGAAAAAGCAAACCAATCGATGGTAAATTTATCTTTTATGGTTGCCCCACACTAACTACAAGCATCCAATTGCATTCAGCATGTGTCCGCGCATGAAATTTTCCAAGAAGGCAATTAAAGCATTTTATTACTTTTTCTTCTGAATTGCTGTCTGCCATGCGCCGGCGATGAGTGAGCTTCTGCCCGTTACTGCTAGCAGGATCGGTCAACCGGGGACATAAAATCGACCGCGCGCTTGCCAACATTTGAAGCTGTGCGGTGTGATATTTTCGGGACTCTGTGTACGACATAAATGTATCAATAATATTTCATTTCGGAATGTGTTTTCCTCCAATTTGATGGATGTTTTATTTGATGAGTATGTTAAAAACATTTGGCCGCCGTAAGAATTTATTGGCATGTTTCTTCGATGTCGCCCTGGAGAAGGGATTGTGTGGTTTGAGTTGTTATTGTAACCTCAATCAGCAATCCCTTCGTATCTGGCCAGAGCACGTGTCTGGGGCAACATAGCTAAAGATGCGAGAGATTAGTAGCTGAGCCCATGTGTTTAGTCGATCAAGTTGTAAAAACTTATTTGTTTTATGGCACTAGAAGTTTTCTCTGACCTACTTCACTCCGAATTCTCAGACTAGATGTAACAAGATTGCTGAGAAAAAGTAAAAACAGTCAAGCAGTTTTAGTTTAAGTATTTTAAGATTGATTGATTCTAATGCAAACTAAATTATGCAGATAATGATATTCATCGGAACACATATTTCGTTGTGGTTTTTGAACCGTAAATTTTTTGTTATAATGATTTTAAAGCATGATTCGATGGATAAAGAACAATTATTATCCACAATTATTCATGTGAAAAGTTTGCTGTGTAGTTAATATCATTTACTCACCAATAGGGTGACCTCCGTGATCACTAAAATGCACAGTTATTACACTAGAGATTACGTTGCCTACTCAACTTTATAGATTGGACGTAGGATGGGACAAAATTTTGATTTCAGCTCCACAAAACTTTTCGTGTTTCTTTGGCGTCCCATAATAATTATGCAAAGTTTTAGCTCGATCGGTGAAACTATAATTTATAATTTTAAAATTTGTATGGGTTTTAGTATGGGGAAACTGACTTTCTTAAAAAATCGTCCAGAGATCACCCTATAGATTCTATAAATCAGTACATGTGTTGTTTTCGTAGGAAATTTAACGAGAAAGAAAACCTTTGAAGACCACAAAACAATCCGGCATTTGATGGAAAATTTATTAAAGGAAAACTGACACAATTCACAGTGGGAAAAAACGATCAAAAACGCGACTTTGCTCAATAATTTTATAAAAACCTAAGCAAATATTTTCAAAGTAAGTAATTATTATGCAAATTTTTCCTTAAAATCGATTTATGGTAGTTAGAAGACCCGCAAAATTCACTATCATGCCCGTTTGGCTCCAATTCCTCTTTTTTCTGACTAACTGTGAAACTCTGGAAAAAAATTGAATTAGACCACTCAGAAAGTATTCCTGACATGTTCATAAGTTAGATAAATGGATTGTTTTTAATAAGAATGACCGCAAATAACTGATTTCTGTTTTATCCCCAGTCATCTTCTTCCATGAATTTACAGAAAAAAAAAGTTCTACTGATCGGTGTTTGGACCAATTATGGCTAAACAATACAGTTCTATGTTTCGCATATAGCCTCAAAAAATAATGAATTTCCCCACAAATATAATTTTATGTTGAATTCAGATTTACAATCCCGAAGCAGATCCAATATGAACTACCAATATTGGTTCATATTACGTAGAAAACTTCAGTGATCCAAGTACACATAAGGGGAATGACAGTACTAGTTCGCTTAACCCTCTTTACCCCAATGTCTGTCATAAGTTGTATCTATGGGTGAACTTTCTTTCGTATTTCGAAAGCAGGCTGACTTCGGTTGATGAAAATCAATTGATATTACGAAGAAAGACCTAAAAATAAGAGTACAAAAGAATTCAATGGCCGCACGAATCTTGTTATACCGTTTTACCATAATTTATTTCATAAGACGTATTTCTGGTTTAACTTTCTTTCACATACCGAAAGCAGGCTGATTGCGGTTGATAAAAATCGATTGATATTACGAAGAAAAAACTAGAAATAAGACTACAGACAAGACTGGATTCAATAACCGCACGAATTCTGTTATACCGTTGAACCTTGTTTTTTTTAAATTGAGCCTTAATATTTTTTTTATTCAGCCTTTTGATCTACCATTCGGAAGCAGATCCAATACGAACTATCAATATTGGTCCATATTGCGTAAAAAACAGCACCGATCCAAATACATTTTATGAATTATAACTGTCATTAATGGTTTTATAACAGTTTTGAGGTAAAATTTTTCTACTCCATATGGTACTACTCCAACTCATTCCGAGTGTAGTTGCAGGATACTAAATCATGCCAGAACAGAATTGATCTTTTGTGATTTCTAATGAATGGCAAGAAAGCACTCTTCCGTGTGAGTCGTATCGTTGCAATTGCTCTGGAAGTGATGAAAAAAGCAACATCAGGATATTCTTTACGAATTCTAATAATAATTCCCCCCCCCCCCCCCCCCCCCTTGCCTAGAAAATTGACTAAAGTCGGTATTGACGTAAATTTCGTCATTCATCACAATGCAAATCAATTTAGTGAGCTATTTTGTATCAAGTTTTTGGGAACGGGAACTGAGATGTTTTCATTCCGATTTTAGGTTTTTGTGTAATGTAAACTCGTAACAAAGTACATGGTTTTCTGCTCGAAAACCACTGAAACCTTGAACTGTTTCAACAACATTCGACAAAAGCCGTTTCTCTAAGAGTCGTTCCACCGAAAGCCGTTTCGCTTAAAGTTGTTTTGCGAAAGCCGTTCACTGAAAGTCGTTCACTGAAAGTCGCTTCACTGAAAGTCGTTGCACTGAAAATCGTTTCACTGAAAGTCGTTTCACTGAAAGTCGTTTCACTGAAAGTCGTTTCACTGAAAATCGTTTCACTGAAAGTCATTTCACTGAAAGTCATTTCACTGAAAGTCGTTTCACTGAAAATCGTTTCACTGAAAGTCGTTTCACTGAAAGTCGTTTCACTGAAATTCGTTTCACCGAAAGTCGTTACACTGAAAGGCGTTTCACCGAAAGTCGTTTCACCGAAAGTCGTTCCACCGAAAGTCGTTTCACCGAAAGTCGTTTCACCGAAAGTTGTTTCACCGAAAGTCGTTTCACTGAAAGGCGTTTCGCCAAAAGTCATTTCGTCGAAAGTCGTTTCGCCGAAAGTCGCCTCGCCGAAAGTAGTTTCGCCAAAAGTCATTTCGTCGAAAGTCGTATCGCCGAAAGTTGTTCCTCCTAAAGCCGTTTAATCGAAAGTCGTTTTCGCTGAAATTCGTTACACAGAAAGCCGTTTTGCAGAAAGCTGTTTCTCCGAAAACCACTTCGCCGAAAGCCGTTTCGTAGAAAACCGTTTTGCAGAAAGCAGTTTCTCAAATAACCGTTTCGCAGAAAGCCGTTTCACCGATAGCCGTTTCTCAAAAAACCGTTTCGCAGAAAGCCGTTTCACCGAAAGCCGTTTCGTCGAAAACCGAAAACTCTTTTTCCGAAAACGTCATTTTCCCGAATGCCATTTTGCCAGAAGAGCCATATCGTACATTTGTCCTAATATCGTATTGGAAATGATTTAATATAAAGAATAAAGAGAAGATGATAGTGTTCACGTTCGTTTTCTTGCTTGAAATCGTACATCTGACTTATTTTCTATTTATACTGACGGATAAAATAATTTCCTCATGTATAATTGAAAAATAATACTATCTTGATGGAAACAAGGAGGTTATACGGCAAATTGGATCTGGTTATGAGGCTGCGCCGCATCATATATCTATCAGACATAAAAACATAAAAACAAATAAAATTTTTTTGAGGAATGGTAGAAAATGTCACAAAGTTGTTTGGGTTTCCACCAGTCCTTCAGGATACCGAATTTTTGAATACCGACATTTTGAATGTTTCAATAATGTCTCATAAAGCTCAAAAAATTTCTCGATAATGGTCATTTAGAAGCTAATAATATTTTGTGGACATAATCGGTCCACTCAGATAAAACAATGCGCATCTCTCACGCATCGTTTAATTTCCGGATTACGTGTTGATAATCAATACTCCAAAGAAAGTGCGAATCATATGATATAATAATGGCAAACCTTCGATTGACTTTCAACGATTGGTTTCAGTTTTGTTAAGACGTAGAGCCGTAGGCAGCAGAAGGGACTAAAACACAATCTAAAATCACTAGCTGGCTTCAAAGCAGAATAGTGTTGCTTTCTGTTGACCAAGTACAGCATTCAATTTAGTTTCCATAGATACAGGACTTTAATTGAATGCTGTACTTGGTTCTTCTAGTCAATTAGGTTTCCTCTTCATGTGTTTTCATATGCAGGCTAGTTTAATTGGCAACAAAATTTCCCTGGATAGGAGCTAGCTACGGATTCGAGTCTCGTCTCTGCGATATCATTTTTGCGATCTTCATTACATAGTTGCATTTACGTGTCATATTTCAACAGAATATTATAACTAGAAAAGAAATGGGCTAAAACGGTACAACGAGTTTGCTGCTGTCATTAAAACTATATGAAATCGATTTGTTAGACTTTTTTAGATCAGAAAAACTCTATTGGCTCTTCTGAAAGTTCTTCGGTTTTTTGTTATATAGTTTAGGCTGAATACAAAGCAGTATAAAAAGGGGACTTGGGGTAAAATGAACATAATAGAGTTTCGTGCGGTCCATTTAAATACATGGAATCGACCAATTTACACTAAAACAGTTCGTTGTGGTCAGCTGTATCATGCCTCCAAAAAAATCGTCGCGTTTTTGGTCCATTTTTCCCCACTGTGCAATGTCTGAACAGTTGGTCATATCTTAATATAATTAGCATCATTGTTGCTGGTGAAAGTAATACTATGTGAGTTCCTTTTAATGTGATATAACGGTTGATCTGAGTTATTTGATCTATTCACGATAGTTACTCAGCTTAGCATGAAGATTCTTTTAAAGTGACAAACCACGTTCCAAAACTTACGGTTAAAACACAACAAAAAAACATGTGAATTATTATTTTGTTTGCATAAAATGGCATCGTCCGTATCTTATCGAGATACGAGGCTGGGACTCGAACCCAGGCTGGCTGCGCGAAAGGCATCAACTTACCCATCATGCTATATCCGTCCCCACATTTATTATTCTCTGAGAGACTTCGCTATAATCTAATTCTCAAAAACGCGAATATCAATTCAAATATTGAAGAATTTTCTATTGGATTAATGCTCAATTGAAACGAAGCTAAAACTAGAATGTTTCGTTAGCGAAGAGGAGAGTATGCAACTTGCATGTAGCAATCAGTACTTTTCCAAGTTCTGAATTAAAACTGCACTGTGAACAATGAAAGAAACCAGTAACACATGTTTCGTCACACTCAACTTTGCTGCGAACAATAATTGACCCTTCCGGCGACAAACAGCGTCCCATTCAAAAACCTCATTATGCGAAGAAACGTGTTAATTCCGCTAATTAAACCTACTCTATTGAAACCACCGAAAATGCCTTCTAAGGCTCACCGCAGTAGTAAGTACGAAATTCCGTCCCATCCCGAGAATGGCTGGCAGACATTTTCGAACCGTTTTCACGTTTCGAGCATTGTACGAACTGTGTCCCTTACCCCGCTTTAAGCCACTTTCCACGCTTTTCCGAAGCTCAATTGTTGGCCACAGAAACCCGCCCCGATTCCTATTAGAGAAGGCAAAATATTCTTTCGAGGGCACAAACCAGAAACGACTATCGAACAGCGAAGCAACACACAACACTCCTCACAATTATTTATGCGCGGTAAATTTAATGATAATAGACACTTAAAAAGCATTCCTCAGGACATAATTTTAGCTTTTTCTCTCACTCACTGATTCTCGCCTTGGTCGCCCCGATGCCGTCATTGCTGCCGATTTCGCCGGTCGTCCTCCGGTTCGCGCGCTGCCGGTGCCGGGCAGGAATTCGAATCGATGGAGCTCTTTTGGTGCATGAAATATGCTCGGCTTCGATCATCTTCCCCGAAGGCTGTATGGTGTTGATCATCTTCTGGTGCTGCTGCTGTTGCTGCATTCGAATGCGATGTGAGTGTATGTATGGAAGGAAGGGAGTAAATTTCCCCCTTTTTCTTCGCGACGGACTTCTCGTCTTTTCTGGTGTCGAGACGAGTTTCATAATTTCTTCGGAGTTTTCCTCTAGGGCTGATAATAACTAGTGATTGAGATGCAGACGAACGGTCGCATCGAGAAGCAAGAAGCGACGACTGTCTGTGTGAAAATGGGTGGTTTTGAATTTGCAGCTGAAGGCCTCTTGATTGCAGATTTTTTATTATGTAATTGGTCACTGATAACTGGCAGCGGTGGCTGAAGTATCGTGATTTCAATTGACCGACTATCAAAATTCTCTCGAGGTGTTCAGGTTGCGAGATTGCGCACACTGGACAAAAGTTAGTGCGATGTACGAAACATGCATTGGTATCCTGCTATTAGCCTTATTTATATCTACTATGAATAATAGTTGACACTTGATGGAGCAGTTGTCGAAGGCGTGATGCAACAAAATGTATTAAATTTCATTAATAAAACATTTAGCTCATCGAACAAAAATACTCAATTTTAGAAATGTAAAATAATTTGAAGCAATCGTTTATTCATTTAAAACTCTGGAGTTTAAAAATCAATGACTAATTTTATAGCGCATCTGTTACAAATACTAGTCTTCTATTGAAAAATTATTCTAGCACTTGATGTTTTATCGAAAATCTGTTTAAATCGGTCGAATCTGAAGTAAGTAATGAAAATGTGTTCACTCAAACGCCAGGATAAGCCAAATTTAATATGTCTTTCGCGTCTTTTCGAAGCTCCGTTTGTTGATTGACTAGTAATTTTTTATTGGTTTGTTGGATGGAATCATGTTTTTCGTCATGGCAAGATACCAAATCCGACAATAACAGTATAAAACAAATCTATTGCTTGAAGAAATCCATCAGATTTTTTCAGGCTCTTCTAGTTATGAATTTTCAGGTTGACGACGTAGATTCAGATATAAATGTGTATCTTTAAGCTACGGAAACAGATGGCCTGCCACACGAAAAATTTGTTTGTGAACTCTGACAGCTTAATGTGTTTGAAAATTCTCTGTCACCTTCCTCTTTCAGTTGTCGTATGATTTTCATGTTCAGAAAGCTGTACAAAGTGTGTCGTGGTGTAGATTCTATCATTCTGTATCATGTAATAAAAGTTCGTCAACATCTTTATGCGCAGCTGTCGCGATCCAATCTGATTGACTTGTTTTGTTTATCGACAAGATTAATAGTCAACAGTTTGGCCAATTTTTTATACTCAGCCCATGACTGGATACAGCCCTGGAGACCTCTAGTGTTGTGTGTGTATGCATATGTGTGCACCCTTTCAAGATTTTTCTATCCGATCAAAGCTAACTGAACCAATTTCAATAAACTTAGGCTTGTTTCAAAGCTTTTACTGATTCATTGATCAAATTTGAAGATCAAATGGATGTCGTTTTCGCTTCCGGAGTTATAAGTTCCATAACCAATATAACGGCACAAACGATGTAACCGGCAAAACGCACTGTTTTTTTTCTCTCCGTACAATTTTTCGAAGATGGCGGAACCGATTCCAATAAGTTCAGGTTTAGTTTCAATGTTACTATTGGTTCATTGATCGAGCTCAAAGAACCAATGGCTGTCACTTCCGGCTTCGAAGTTCTAATGGTATCTATTTTTTGTCATTTTTTGATTTTCTTATAATAAAAAAAGTCAATTTGCATCATAAGTTTGCCATTTTTATTCTAGCCTCACTTTTGAGAAAAGACTAAGAAAAAATCTCATGAAAATTTTCAATAATATATTTTTGTTAGGTTTTAAAAAGAACACTTGAAATTAAAATATCTCAAAAAACGTATTTTCGATTTTATTTTATTTTTTACTATGTTGTAGGTGAAGTCCAAACTAAAATACCCTCAAATTAGAATGAAGTAATAATAATTGATAAGTTACATGTTAACAAAATAATGCAATTTTTGAAAATCATTATACAAAATTTTATGAAAGAATGCTACATCTCCAATTAAAGCGATGTTAACCAAAATTGTGCTATATGCTACCGTTCTTGAGATTCAATGGTTTGAAAAATATCTGGAATTATTATTTTTGTAAAGATTTTTGAATGTTTTTTTAAAGTTTTTTATTTGGCTCTTTTGCACGCAGCCGTTTTATAATTGAAAAAAATATTTTTTTTTCGCTGGATCTTGTTATTTTTTTCCTTGGAGAAGAGGCGCTTTCGCTGTTATCTAGCGAATGAAGCAGTGGTTCGCTATTCACGCTCCCGTCCATTGGTTCGGTATCACTGTTATTGGTGGAACAATCGTTACTTATTTCACAGGCGTTGGGTATGTTGTGAACTGCAGCTGGTGTACTTTGTTCTATAGGGAATATTGATGATTTCATTGAGGGGGATATTTCATTGTTGTTGGTGGCTGTCACAGGTGTACTGGTGTTGCTTGGGATTGGTGTGAAGGAAGCACCGTTGTCCTTTGGTGTAGTTGTCTTCTTGTCCAGTTTATCACATGGCTTACTGTAGTGAACAGCTTTTTAACAATATTGACATGTGGCCATCTGATTGTCATAGGTAACAAGTGATTTGCACGGGATTCTTGTATCCTAACCGAATGTCACATAAGAAGGTATTGCCTTCTTCAAGTGTATGCGTAATAAACGTATGCCATTTAGAATACCGGGGAAAAAGTTATTCTACTTTTCTTTTTCGATAGAGAGAATCTCTCCGTATTGGGACATAGTTTTGCGAATATATGAATCGGTGACGCTTGAGGGAAGATCATGCACACGCACTTCTATAGCACTATCTTCGATATATACTATAATGTTGTACTTGATATTTTCATGCTCCACATAGTGCACATTGTTATTGTCTTTTGCGAATTGAATTGCATCCAACTCTTTATTAAACTGGATGTAAATCACATTATTTGTCTTATTGCATTGAAGTAAATGCACACGTTTAATGTCAAGATGCATTTGCTCCTTAAGCAAACCTTCAAGTTCTCGTATCGAAGGTCGAATTTTGCACTGCCTGAAGTCAATAACAATTGTATTCTTCCGTGTCGGCGGTAGCTTTTGTTCGTTTGGTTCACTCATTTCGAGGTCGTTCTATTGTTCACTACACAATACTGTACTTGGTTTCTTCTGTCCCAAACGTAAGCGATTTTGTTATATCGACTGACTTGGATGAGATGTGTGAGCAAACTGTTTGCATACGATTGTTTGCAATCTATGCTATTGATAAGATCCCTGAAATGTTTGAATTCATTTGCTGCAAACATTGCACGCAAACGTCCAGTCTCGGTTCACTATACAATCTGAACAATATTTTGTACCGCATTCTTTGCAATTCGCATCTATAAACGATAATTAATTGAAGAGTTAGGGGATAATTAATTGAAGAGTTGCCCGGGGCTAAGCCGGGCACATTTAGGAAATTGAAGAAACCATCCATTGCAACTAGATTTTTACCAAAGTTATTTATACCGTTGTGTAACGGTTTGTACCGTTGTGCAAGTTTCAGTTACATATACCGTTGTTTCGCTAGATTTATTATAAATCTAGCTTTAGTAAGTGATAAGAAGTAAGATGACATAGACATCAATATTAATGTATGTTTCAAAAATCCGTTAAGAATTTCAAATAGAAAATTATGTGTCCGGTTGAGCCCCATAGTTTTTGACTGGTTTAGTCCCGCATAGACGATTCATTTTCGAGACGCAAATAATAATTTTCCACGTATGCGAAAGCACTAAGCAGACCATCATTGCAATGCACAGAAATCAAATATATCCAAAAAATCTAAATTTCAACAAAAAAAATTCTGTAAAAATCGTACACGTTTTGACACAAATACGATTGATGCCAAACTAAATTGACCTAACCAGCGATGCCAGATCGTGCGCACTGAATTTCCGTATTCCATCTTACAACTCATTTTACATCTATTATATCTTTTTTATATCAATTGTTGCGTAATTTATGTAAGGACGTTTCGGGTCATTAAAGTGCAATTTTCCAACTCTCCCATTAACAGATATGAATTTGAAAAATAAGTAAACAATTGTGGAACAACCAGTTAAGGCATTTTTCCAAATTTACAAAAAAGTAACAAAGGTTTCTTATCTACTATTCATTATTTCTACAATTTGGTCTAAATTTTTCTTTTATTTGTTTTCTGGATATAATTAGATCAATTTTTTAGCAGTTTTCTTTGTTAAAGCGCATCATTTTATGAACATGATTTTTTTTTGTCTTATATATTTTTCCGAGAATATTTGACGACTTCTAAGAGGCGACTAGGAGCATGAAATGTTAGTTGTAAACGCAATAATTCAGTACTTGTTAAGAAGCAAAGTCGCTGATAAAATAATACATTGTAGCTTTGCGACGTTCTTCGAGTGTTTGTAACTTTATGAACATACAACGAGCCTCATATGATGGAAGAGGAAATATAGTCCAGTTTGGTTTACAAAACACATACAGTAGAAATTGGATAGATACGATGCGTTCTTCGTGTACGGAATTACATGGGTTCCATACTATGCTGTAATATACCAAATTTATCATAAGTTGTATATAATAATTTTATTGTGCAAGAGTCCTGCAATTTATAAACGTTTAATTAACGTTTAATTAAGCCTAACAATACCATATGCTTTATTGACAAATGTATTATACACCCAAACCTCCGTTTACGAACACTTTTTATACGTTACCTCTTTTTACGTACCTCTTTTTACGAACCAAATCCCAAATAACGTAATCTTTTTTTACGAACCAAATCCCAAATAACGTAAACTTTTTTTACGAACCTACTTCGTAAAAAGAGGTTTTGTCATTCATCGAAAGCGATTTCCGACTCCATGGAAACTACTACAATCTAGGTTTTTTTGGAACGGGTTTAAAGAGTAGATTCCGGAAAATGATGTTTGAGGTATTTTGGAAATCCAAGATGGCGACTTCCGGTTGATTGATATTCCTTGAAAACCCGTACAATATGGGTATTTTCGGATCGGGGTTAATGAGTAGAAGTCGGAAAATGATGTTTGAAGTGGTTCTGAAATCCAAGATGGCGACTTCCGGTTTGTTGATATTCCTTGAAAATCCATAAAACATGGGTATTTTCGGAACGGAATTGATGAGTAGATGTCAGAAAACGATGTTTGAGGTAGTTTTGAAATTCAAGATGGCGACTTCCGGTTTGTTGATATTTCTTGAAAACCCTTACAATATGGATATTTTTGGAACGGTATAGTGTTTTAAAGGAATACCAAGTTAAAGGAAAATGGCAAAAACTTTCAAAAGATAATAATAAACCGGAAGTCACTGTTTTGCATTTCAAAACCACCTCAAATATAATTTTCCGACGTCTACTTTTAAATCTCTTTGCAAAAGTACCCAAATTTTTTTTTTTTTTTCAATAGTATAATATATATTTTCAGGCACACTGCTTAAGCTCTAAGATGCCAAGGGTATTTCCTAATCTTAATTAACGACTAACTTAAAACTAGAATAGTATCATTAGATTATGTCGTCTAGAATTTTTGAAAAAAGCTTTTAGCTGGTATTCGGCAGGTGTCGGTGAATTGAATATTGCATGAATTCCAAATGGTGCTATATATGGCCGCTTCCTTTCGGTTCGTGTGGGTCCGCGGGAAACACCCCCAGGCTACGAAGGCCCGGCGGGTGGCCCGCATACTGGTCATCGTCTGGAGCGTAGGACCGTAGGCGGTGATGGTGATGTTACGAAGAGATGAGAAAATAAAAAAAGTAAATATTGTGAAAACCGAGGTAAATAGGGGGTATGGAAACAAAATGTCTGAAAACTACAGAGATCTAATTAGTTGCCATCGAGATGGTGAAGAGACATGGAAGGGGGGAACGAAAAGTTAGTGACAAAAAAAGATCTTGTTAGTTCCAATGAAGATGGTGGACAGGGACGGTGATCGAGAGAATCGAGCGGATGTTAGTGTCGAACCTGTAGGTGGAGATTATACTTTCTGAGCGAGGTATAACAGATTACACTTGGATATTAATGTGTTTGAGGTACTGGTATATAAGAAGCATATAAGAGATATCCCGACTAGCCAACACATCTCGGACCGGAACTTCAGGTGGTCTACCTCGGGCCCTTAGGGAGTCCTTTAATAAAGACCTGGCGTCACGATACTCCGTACACGTCCATACGACATGCTCGATGTCCTGATAACCGTCACCACAAGCGCAGAGACCGCTCTCCACGATTCCAATACGCCGGAGGTGCGCGTTGAAGGTGTAATGGTTTGACATGAGCCGAGACATCACACGAATGAAGTCACGACTCACGTTCATCCCCCTGAACCAAGGTTTCGTCGATACCCTAGGGATAATGGAATGCAGCCATCGTCCCAGTTCGCCATTGCTCCATGAAGTTTGCCAACTTTCGAGAGTTTTCTGACGAGAGATACTGAAAAATTCATTGAAGCAGATTGGTCTTTCATAAATATCACCTTCTAATGCGCCCACCTTAGCCAATGAGTCTGCCTTTTCATTGCCCGGAATGGAACAATGCGAAGGGACCCAGACTAACGATATTAAATAAGACCGTTCAGATAAAGTTCTCAAATGTTCCCGTATTTTCCCCAGGAAATATGGGGGATACTTTCCTGACTTCATTGCCCGGAGAGCTTCTATTGAGCTTAGACTGTCCGTGACAATGAAGTAATGGTCTTTGGGCAAGGTTTCAATGATCTCGAGGGTGTACTGAATAGCAGCTAATTCTGCGACGTAGACTGAAGCCGGATCACTGAGTTTGTACGAAGCGGTGATGTTCTGATTGAAGATTCCGAAGCCTGTGGACCTGTTGATGTTTGATCCGTCAGTGTAAAACATCTTTTCACAGTTGACTGTTCTAAATTTATTATAAAAAATATTTGGGGCCACTTGAGGGCGCACGTGGTCCGGAATTCCACGAATTTCTTCTCTCATGGATGTGTCGAAAAACACAGTAGAATTAGTAGTATCCAAGAAATGAGCACGGTTGGAAACAAACGAAGAAGGATTAATATTCTGAGCCATGTAATCAAAATACAAGGACATAAAACGGGTCTGAGAATTGAGCTCGACAAGCCTTTCGAAGTTTTCAATCACCATCGGATTTAAGATATCGCATCGGATTAGCAATCGATATGAGAGATCCCAGAATCGGTTTTTCAACGGTAAGACGCCCGCGAGCACTTCGAGACTCATCGTATGAGTCGACTGCATGCAACCTAAGGCAATACGCAAACAACGATACTGAATTCTTTCCAGTTTAATGAAATGGGTGTTCGCGGCAGATCGGAAGCAGAAGCATCCATATTCCATTACGGACAATATCGTTGTTTGGTACAGCCTGATCAGGTCTCCTGGGTTTGCACCCCACCAAGTTCCGGTTATTGTGCGAAGAAAATTGATTCTCTGCTGGCATTTTTGTTTCAGATATCTAATGTGACATCCCCAGGTGCCTTTGGAGTCGAACCAGACCCCGAGATATTTAAATGTGATGACCTGAGCTATGGTTCCACCCCCTAGTTGAAGCTGTAGTTGTGCTGGTTCTCGCTTTCTTGAAAATACGACCAGCTCAGTTTTCTCCGTAGAGAACTCGATACCCATTTGAAGAGCCCATGTCGACAAGTTGTCGAGGGTATCTTGTAATGGTCCTTGGAGATCGGCAGCTTTGGGTCCTATAATGGACACAACGCTGTCGTCGGCAAGTTGTCTTAGCGTGCAAGATGTGTTGATACATTCATCAATGTTGTTTACGTAAAAGTTGTATAAAAGGGGGCTTAAGCATGAGCCCTGAGGAAGACCCATGTAACTGAATCGTATTGTCGACAAATCACCATGTGCAAAATACATGTGTTTCTCGGACAATAGATTATGTAAAAAGGTATTCAAAACCGGCGAAAGACCATGCTGGTGCAGCTTCTTAGATAGGATATTTATAGAAACTGAATCAAAAGCCCCCTTGATATCTAGAAATACTGATGCCATTTGTTCTTTACGAGCAAATGCCATTTGAATTTCGGTTGAGAGCAACGCAAGACAATCGTTCGTTCCTTTACCCCTGCGGAAGCCGAATTGTGTATCTGAAAGTAAACCATTAGTCTCGACCCAATTGTCTAGACGGAAGAGAATCATTTTTTCGAACAACTTCCGGATACAGGAAAGCATAGCAATCGGCCGATACGAATTGTGATCGGAGGCTGGTTTCCCAGGTTTTTGAATGGCGATAACTCTCACTTGTCTCCAGTCGTGTGGAACAATATTACCCTCGAGGAACTTGTTAAACAAATTCAGCAAGCGCCTTTTGGCAGAGTCAGGAAGCTTTTTCAACAAGTTGAATTTAATTCTGTCTAACCCCGGGGCCTTATTGTTACACGACAAGAGCGCAAGTGAGAACTCTACCATCGAAAACGGTGTTTCGTTTGTATTCGAAGTCGCGGCGCGGGATATCTTCTGTTCCGGAACAGAATCAGGACATACTTTTTTAGCGAAATCGAATATCCAGCGGTTAGAATATTCCTCGCTTTCGTTCGTTGTGTTTTGGTTGCGCATTCGTCGGGCTGTGTTCCAAAGAGTGCTCATCGATGTTTCTTTTGTTAATCCGTCAACAAACCGTCGCCAGTAACCTAGTTTCTTTGCTTTAACTAAGTTCTTCATTTGCTTATCTAGCGCTGCGTAATTTCTATAATTATCAGGTGTTCCATATTTTCTGAACTTTTTGAATGCTAAAGATCTTTCCGCGTTCAGTGATGAGCACTCTTTGTCCCACCACGGGTTGGGAGGACGAATGTTAGTATTCGCGCCGGGTATACGTTTCGTCTGAGCTTGAATCGCAGTGTCGAGAATCAAGCCAGCCATAAACGTATACTCTTCCTCCGGAGGAAGTTCTTGTGTTGTTTCTAGTTTCTCAGATATCGATATTGCGTAGCATTTCCAATCAATATTTCGTGTGAGGTCATACAAAACATTGATTGTTTCCGATGGTCTTAATCCGCTGGCGATTGAAATTACGATAGGCAGATGATCGCTACCGTGGGGATCAGGGATTACCTTCCACGTGCAATCCAACCGTAGCGATGTCGAGCAGAGGGATAAGTCCAGCGCACTTGGTCTTGCTGGTGGTGCGGGAATTCGTGTCATTTCTCCCGTATTCAAGATTGTCATATTGAAGTTGTCGCAAATATCATGGATCATAGCTGATCTGTTATCATCATGCAGACAACCCCATCCCGCACCGTGAGAGTTAAAGTCTCCTAAAACTAACGTCGGTGCGGGAAGAAGTTGCATGATACTGCTGAGCCAGTGGTATCCAACTGAGGCTCTAGGGGGAATATAGATGGAAGCAATACAAAGGTCCTTGCCTTTAATTGTGACATGACATGCGACAACTTCAATACCTGATATCGAGGGGAGGTTAATTCGAAAGAAGGAATAGCACTTTTTGATCCCCAAAAGTACTCCTCCGTAGGGATTATCTCGATCCAGGCGAATAATGTTAAAATCGTGGAAGTTTAGTGATACATCAGAAGTTAACCAAGTTTCGCACAATGCAAATGCGTCACATTTCAGATTATTTACTAAGTATTTAAAAGGATCTATTTTCGGGATGATACTTCTACAGTTCCACTGTAAAACAGTGATCGAATCCTTGACCTCGTTCGAAAAATTAGCCATCGAAGGAAACGATTGCTGAGAGGAGGGGCCATTTTGCAGTCAGCTGCATCAAAAACATTTTAACTTTTGGCAGGAAAGTCATCAAAATACCTTTTAGGGGGTCAGAAATGTTGAAGACGGAAAATATAAAGTCCACAATGTCACTGAATTTTACAAGTCCAGCACTTGATGTGTTTTCTGGTTCCTTGGGGACTTTCGGGGTTTTGGGTGTCCCCGGAAGTGTTGGATATTCTTTCTCCGATTTCAAGTCTCCGGAACTAGGAGCTTTTGGCTTCTTCTTTTCGTTTTTTTTACCAACACTTCCTTCTGCTGTTACTTTTGGAGGGCCTTCAAGAGATATCTTCGAACCCTTTCTAGGGAGTTTAGGAGATGATATATTTTTCCTCTTCCTAAAACTACGAGGGACAGTTGAAGATGTACCTTCTTGAGGATCGTCAGAGTCGCAATCGTCCGCAGACAAACAGGTGTAGGGGTTCTGTTCAGGTGGTGTGGCGATTTTCAGCATTTCTGCGAACGAGCGGTTTGATCGTTGCTTGAGAGATCGTTTCAAATGATCTCCACGCAATTTATACGCAGAACATGCTGTGAGGTCATGTGGGGCCGCCCCACAGTAAAGACACTTTTCAATGTCTCTGTCGCAAACGCCATCCGCATGACTCTCTCCACACTTCGAGCAGCGGGGCCGATTTCCACAATGGGAAGCTGTGTGTCCTAGTTGTTGACAACTAGTGCAATTCATTACCCGTGGTACGAAAAGTCGTACAGGTAGACGAACCCTGGCCAGGAGAACGAATTTCGGCAAAGCCGAGCCGGAGAAGGTCACCCGATACGAGTCCGAGTGGGGATAAGACTTTGTCCCATCCGCGGCGATCGATACTGAATGCAAACGTTTGCAGTCCAGTATCTTGACATTCTTAAGCAAGGGATCTTTAAAACATCCGACCCCATGTTTGAGAATGTCCTCGCATGTCAGACTTGGATCCGTGATCACTCCGTCTATCTCGACTTCGCGAGCTGGTATATAAACGCGGTAGTCCCGCGTAAAGTGATCGTTTCGAGCGATCTCATTAGCATGTTTCAGACTGGTCAACGAGACCCTGAGCTTATCGGGACGAATTTTTGAAATAAATTTCAATGTTGTATATTTCGACTCCAAGTCTTTAGATATTTTCAAAATATTAAGCGGTTTATTCTTCTCTTTGGTCCGAAAATAAACCACATAAAGGCCGGCCGAGGGTGAAGGCTCTTCGGGATACTGTTTAACCCGGTGAGTCTTACTATTTGGGGCAGATTTAAAATCTGTTTCCATTTTATCTTCGGGGGGCAGGGGAGAATTTAATGGACTTGCCATAGCGCGGTTGAGGTTCCGCGCAAATTATAGGGGGAGTCAAAATATAAGACGATAAAGGGACACGAAGGGAAAAAATATTATACTTAGCTAATGATCCGTAGCAACTCGGCCGCTGAGGCCAAGCGTTAGTTACAACGACCTCCGAGAATAAATATGCACACAGCACCGGTTCACGGCACCACACTAAACGTCGGTTCACTGTTCTTATTGTTTTAACACAATAGCACCCGGCACTGTCTAACGGTATTTATTGTTTATACTGTATTGATCTACTGCACAAGCTCACGAACAAAAGATCTGATATTAAATGACCTTGAAACGGATTAGAATGGATTAACGCACAGCTGCTCTAATGCAAACTACCATCCGATCGATACGACGGTCACGAAAGGAATGAAGTACCCAAATTGTAAAAGGTTTCAAGAAATATCAACAAATCGGAAGTTACCATCTTGGATTCAAGAACCAACTCAAACATCGTTCTCTGACAATTACTCATAAGTCCCGTTCCGAAAATATCCATATTGTAAGGGTTTTCAAGGAATATCAAGAAACCGGAAGTTTCCATTTTGGATCTAAGAATCACCTCAAACATTGTTCTGGCATCTACTCATCAATCTCGTTCTGAAAATACCCATTATGTAAGGGTTTTCTAGGAATATCAAGAAACCGGAAGTCACCATAGTGGATTTCAGAACCACCTTAAACATCATTTTCCGACATCTACTCATTAACCCCGTTCCGAAAATACCCATATTGTAAGGGTTTTCGAAGAATATCAACAAACCGGAAGTCGCCATCTTGAATTTCAAAACTACCTCAAACGTCGTTTTCTGATATCTACTCATCAATTCCGTTCCGAAAATACCCATATTGCAAGGGTTTTCAAGGAATATCAACAAAACCGGAAGTCGCCATCTTGGATTTTGAAACGAGCCCAAACATCATTTTCTTGCACTTACTCTTCACATCCGTTCCGAAAATAAACATATGATGCGCGGTTTCCACAATAATCACACAAAACTTTTTTTTTTTTCGAAGTAAATTCCAAATAACGTAAACTTTTTTTACGAACCAAATCCCAAATAACGTAAACTTTTTTTACGAACCAAATCCCAAATAACGTAAACTTTTTTTACGAACTACCTCTTTTTACGAACCCCCGTTTAGTTCGTAAATGGAGGTTTCGGTGTAATATAGTTTTGAGTCTAAAATTACACATAGGCCTCTAATAATTTTTCATTTTTCTACTGATTGGTTTCGTAAATATATTTCAATAGAAGAAGACATGGTTTTTCCACTAAATGATTTTGAGCTAAGGCTTATTTTAGGAAGTTAAAGCCTTCAGCTATTAATATATCACCGTCAATTGCACATTTTTATGGAAAATAAGTATCTATGATTATCTTTATAACACAACTTGGAACTGAATCCATACGATAGTTCTAAATTGGTCTGCTAGTTACTGGAGAATCAACATCTGATCGGTATTCAATATACTCAAGCGAACACGCTATATAGCAGACGGAAAATGGCATCCATACACCGCGTAAAAGTGACTATCCAGCGACCGAGTGGGAGTAACTTTGTTTTGTTACCCATTCACTAGATAAGCTACATATTTCGTTCGCCGGCAGCCAGTGACAAAAGTGACTAGAAGATGACATCATTATGGTATGCTGTGATCGGCTCGTGAAAACATAGGTCAATTCAAACCAATTTTTCAATAGTACGCTACTGAAATACTGAAACGACATTGCCATTAATGTTTAAGTTAAATGTTTCCGTATCGATAGGTTGTTAAATTATGTCAATCTCGAAATAAATGACTGAGTTATTATCGTTCAAGATTATGACATGTACTACAAACTTAAGATGCATTCTGGAAGTTCAAGAGTTAATTAGTTCTACTGAGTTCAACTTGCGCATATTGTCAATGATTTAACCCAGTGAAATTTGTCGGCCGGAATCCTCTATCATTATATTATGGAAAAACTATCATTATATTATGAAAGTCCTCTATCATTATATTATGGAGAAACAGACTTCCTTAAAAATCTGTATGAAATCAGTATTTTTTGCAAAATCCGTATAAAGTTCAGTCAATTTTACCAATGTACTTGAAAATCAGTGGAATACTGAAAAATCCGTATATCTGGTAACACTGGACCTAGTATCTGTCACATGAAAACGCGTTTGAAAAGTCAGTCCTTGGATCGCAATAATTGCTGGTTTATAAGATATTGAGGCTGTCCAGTTTAACCCCGTGTTCGGTCTAGCCCTGGTCTCCCCTACAATATGAATTTTAAGAAACTCGAGAACATCAAAGGCGTAAATCATAAATTATCAGCAAGGAAGCAAATTATTCAGCTCAACGAAATATTATCTGAATTTCATTTCTGTTGCAGGATTGAACAAAATATGATGCGATTTTAGTGATTCGGTTTATTCCAAATGCAGCGCAGATGGACAACATCTTCATCTTAGGGTGGGTTTGGTGAAATTAAAAACATGACGTCATGTTAGCAAAATATCACGCGAGCGAATTTTTTTTCGTATTGCTTTCGTACTGATATGTGTAACTAAACACAAAAAATAACTAATTTGTTACATTTGTTAAACATTAAAATGGTTTTCTTGTTCAATTGTTGGCACAATTTATAATACCGTTACCTCCTCCGAATTTCATCCGCGTTTGATAGAACAAACTTAATGCCGTAAAACAGGAGGTGATGACTCACGTTATTGAAATTATCCTCGAAAGCTAACGGTTGGCTAGATCAGTGAAAACAATATCCTTTGTCATCATTGCAGTTCCCCCCGTACGGCCTTGACGGAATAGCATCGAACATCGGGTTTGCACATCCGGGCCGCCTCGACGGCCAACTCTATTATAGTCGATTACAAATAACGGTTATTTCGTTCGCATCCGCACGGTTCGATTTGACATAAATTTCCGTCACGTGAATTTCGATATTTGACTATGATATTTTAGTAATACGCTATGGATAGTATTAATACTCATCACTGTCCGGCGGTGCAATTTTGTACTAGAAACACTAGTAGAAGAAATAATATTTTGACTACCCTATCGGCATCCCTTTCATTTTCTCCGTCTTCCACCATCTTTCTGATCACTAATTAGATCTACATGCCGATTTTGACTCCGTCGTTCACCCATGCTCATTCACTGCTCCCTCAACTAACCTTCTTCTTTCATCTTTTAAGGAAGCTGCTCTATAATGCTGTGTCATCAACTAGTTAGTTGGTTAGTGGTTTAGCTTTAAATGTTAATTTTAATTGTTAGGTTTAAACCTAAATGTATCTGTTGGATCATTGTAATCTGTTGATACAAAAGATGAGGGAGTTTTATGCCTGCTGGAGAGAGAGATTACTATATTCCATCTCCATCGGGCTTTTCCCTGCTTCCAAAATAAACAAAATAATAAATAAGCAAAGCATCCTCGGCAATCTGAGTGATTCATCTCAAGGTACCTATCAGCACCAACCGACGGTGGCTTTGGCAGCTGAAAGAAAACAATAATAATAAACAACTACACACCGCAGCTATCACGAAACCAATCATCGTTCGTTCGAGATTCACTTTGGCGAGTGCATTTTTGTGTGGGCCGTCATGTCGCGTTCCTGGGCCAGCAACCATTTATGCAGTTACCGATTCCGACGTCGAGGCTGTGCGAGATGTTGTTGGAAGGCTGCCATCGAGGACGGTCTCGGCCGAACCGATTCTGACTTGCTCGCACACATACATCGGTGCTGTTTTGCATAATTAGAGTGTCATTTATCAAAACGCGAATTAAATATGCGCAGGATGGAAACAACTTCGAACGGAAATTATGCAGCGAATTGCTGGCGAAGGTGTCGTTTTCGTAGAGGAATTGGTCGGCAACTGCGAAGCGGGTGAAAACGGCAGGGTCACATTGTTTGTCGCATACTGAAATTTCGCCGCATTAATTCATATGCATATTCAGATCTTTATATATGATACTTTTTTCAGTCTTTCACTACGTTATCCGCTGTCACGGAGCAAGGATTCCCAGCTCGAGAGTTCGTTATCATCGGTTCTGGATCTTTGCGTTCTATTTCGCGAGATTTTTTTTTTCTTATAATGAACAACGAGTCCGTAACCATTAGTGCTCTGTGCCGTTGTTTTAGTTTAGGTTTTTTGTCCTATTATTTTGATTCGTTAGTAGGTTTCAAAAAGTTATTTTGAAATCACGTACTAAAAACAACTCTGAATATTCAGATTAATTATTATTTGAATTTCTAACTTCTAGTTAAAAACATTTAACAAGTAAAAAAAAACTAATCAAGATATCTAATATTTTTTAGAAATTTTTTTTAAATTATTATCACACAATCATACAACTAAAGCCTGTCGTCGTTGAATTTTGGATTATTTTCCTACGGTGTAGAATTGACACCATTTCAAGGAACGTTGAAACGATCCACTTATATGACAGCTGAAACGCGCTAGTTTATTACGTGGTACGAAATGTTTACGTTCTTGTTACATTCGCTAAAATAACGTCGATGGAAGTGGAAGTGTGCAAACGCAAAATATGAAGCGTTGTTGCCAAAAAATTAAAACTGCCGAAAAAACCGTGTTTGGTGATTGCAAAACATTTGACCAGCACTTGACTGTGAATCAAAAGCTTCAGAATGGGACTAATCAAAAAGTGGGAAAGCAAATAGTAGCCATTATTAGGAGTGAATCCCAACCTTTCTGCACGATACGTAACTCGCAAAGTTGGGATGTCGAATGGAATGAAAATCTTCATGGCAAAAGATCGTACTATGCAGCATTACACCAATTTTTTGCAAAAATTTTTGTGTACCCTAATGGGCTGAAAGACTTTAAACAGCTTCTGGATCTGACTTTTTGAACGGTTGCCAAACAATTTCGAAAAAAGGAAATCCCCAAAGTCTTGTAGAGGGGCGGACAGGCTTTCTGTGTGATTTACAATTTAAAATGTTAATGTGTTTAAATTAAGCTTAGATTTACTTCGCTAGATGAACTGCAGCTTCTTCGGAAGTTTTGAATCTTCTAGTAAACTAGAACAGCGCAAAGCAATCAGTTCCTACGAAAACCAGTTTGTGTATCTGAAAGTAGTTCATTAGTCTAGGACGAACTGTCTAGATTTTCTCCAAACCATTTACAACCAATTGAAAGAACAAATCCATAAATTGCGTGAAAATATTCCTAGAAATGATATCGAATTACTGTTGAAGATACGAAGCTGGTAAAGAAAAGGGAAGGAATAGCCGCGCAACTGCCTGTGAATCCGGCCAGGGTGGCTTTTTATCGAAACGGTGTTTTTCATCTGGGTTGCACTCATGTTTTTTATAAAACTTTTAAATTTATCAACTTGAATCAAACGGCACTCTACTCCTTAGATGTCTTCCTATAGCTCATACCACAAATAAAAATATTATCTATTTTGCAAAGATAGAGGTTACAAATATTCAGACCTTTTTCTATGTCTATAATAATTTGCACGAGATTTAACTTAGAATGAATGGCATGACCCATGGTTGAGTAGCTCTTTCTGTTCGTCTGTAAAACTTTGAGATGAACGATTAATCAGAAATTCTTCCAAAATCTGTACGGAAGGTTTCGGGGGTCAGTTTAAGAATTCTGTATAATTTTTTTTATTTCTTGTCGTGAATACGACTTACTTTACTGATCCTTTTCAAAATGTACAGCGTACAAAAATGGGTAGAACTTAATCGAGATTACCTTTTGTTGTACTTAAATAAAACAATTTTTTTTTTCTCCCTGCCATCAAAAATATTATCAGCAATTTATGGTACAATTTTCAGTAGTTTCAAATAACTAAAAATAACTCAAAATTATAGTTTACTAAAATATGTGGTATCAACGAGTATCAAATTAAAATCAAACTTATGACACTTAACGATTTATTAATTTTTAGTTGGTTTGACGTAAAGCCGCCATAACTAAGTCCAGTCAGCGACTGGCACCAATAAAGAAGGTGACAAGCGATTATAAATACACTCTTCTACTCAATGCTTGATCGGAGAAATAGGTATAAAGCGAGAAGACTAGTGTTTGATGGACAGAGAAGATGTTTGGATGTAAGGTATCGGTCGGGTGACGGCCAGGATGTAGACCAAGTTCGATGTACGTTCTACTGTGTCTGACTGGCGTTTCAGAGTGACAAAAACAAGATTCAGAGTGGCGAAATGGTAGCGCGTATGCACGGAATGCATAAGAACGCAGGTTCGAGTCCTGTCTCTGAGCGTATCTTTTTCCAATAAACCATCTTTTCTGTTAGCTTTTCATTCATTTGGCTTCTCCAATATATGTTTCCGCTCAGTTATTACACTTGTTTGTCTTTTTCATGCTCGAACAACGGTTTTAATGCAGTGATCGCCATTGCATTTTTGCGGTAAGTACTATGAAAGGTATAAAATGTAAAAATTGACACGTTTCAGTCATTCTATCCACCACCGTTGGCTGTTAGTATCAGAAAATAATTACATTGGAACCTCCATTTACGAACTAAACGGGGGTTCGTAAAAAGATGGTTCGTAAAAACGTTACATTATTTGGAATTTACTTCGTAAAAAAAGTTTTGTGTAATGAATATGGAAACCGCCCATCATATTTTCGGCTATTTTCGAAACGGATGTGAAGAGTAAGGGCAAGAAAATTAAGTTTGCGCTTGTTTCAAAATCCAAGATGGCGGCTTCCGGTTTATTGATATTGCTTACAACTTCTAACAATATTTTCGGAACGGGATTGATAAGCAGATGTCGGAAAACGATGTTTGAGGTGGTTCTGAAATTCAAGATGGCGACTTCCGGTTTTTGATATACATTAAAAACCCTCACAATATGGGTATTTCCGGAACGGGATTGATGAGCAGATGTCGAAAAACGATGTTTGAGGTGGTTCTGAAATTCAAGATGGCGACTTCCGGTTTGTTGATATTCCTTGAAAACCCTTACAATATGGATATTTTCGAAACGGGCTTGATGAGTAGATATTGAAAATCGATGTTTGAGGTGGTTCTGAAAATAAAGATGGCGACTTCCGGTTTCTTGATATTCCTTGAAAACCCTTACAGTATGAGTATTTTCGAAAAGGATTTGATGTGATGCCATAAAAACGATGTTTGTGATTGTTCTGAATCCAAGATGATCACTTCCGCTCTATTGATATTCTTTAAAAATACTCACAATATGGATATTTTCAGAACAGATTTGGTGTGTATGTACCAAAAAATAAAGATGGAAAAAAAGGAATTTCGTGTGTTGATGAAACACTACTTTTTGATGAAAAAAATGGCTTGATGAGTGTTATCCAGACTCTGCACCGGGCGAAGCAACAATTCGTAAGTGGTTTGCAAAATTTCGTACTGGTCATATGAGCACCGAAGACGATGAAGGCAGTGGACGTCCAAAAGAGGCTGTTACCGATGAAAACCTGAAAAAAATCCACAAAATGATTTTCAATGACCGTAAAGGTAAGTTGTTCGAGATAGCTGACACCCTAAAGATATCAAAGGAACATGTTGGACATATTATTCACGAATATTTGGATATGAGAAAGCTTTGTGCAAAATGGGTGCCGCGTGAGCTCACAATAGATCAAAAACAACAACGAATTGATGATTCTGAGCACTGTTTGGAGCTGTTATATCGAAATAAAACCGATTTTTTTCGTCGATATAAAACAATGGACGAAACATGGCTCCATCACTTCACTCCGGAGTCCAATCGACAGTCAGCTGAGTGGCAACAATCGGCCGGTAAGGCGTCTGTATTTTGGGATTCGCATGGTATATTTTCATCGACTACCTTGAAAAGGGAAAAACCATCAACAGTGACTATTAACGGCCTCATTTGAAGAAGAAAAAAGTTTTGTTTCATCAAGACAATGCACCGTGTCACAAGTCGATGAAAACCATGCTGAAATTGAACGAGTTGGGCTTCGAATTGCTCCCTCATCCGCCGTATGCTCCAGATTTGGCCCCAGTGACTTTTTCCTGTTCTCAGACCTCAAGAGAATGCTCGCTGGTAAAAAATTTAGAAGCAATGAAGAGGTAATCGCTGAAACTGAGGCCTATTTTGAGGCAAAGGACAAATCGTACTACAAAAATGGTATCGAAAAGTTGGAAGATCGCTATAATCGCTGTATCGCCTCTGATGGCAATTATGTTGAATAATAAAAACGAATTTTGGGAAAAAAAATTGTGTTTCTATTAAACGATACGAACTTTTCAGCCGATGTTATGTTAACTTATGAGAACTATTTTAGATATTCAGAAGAGTGAAAGAAACGTGTATTTCGTAATCACGTCATCCAGTTATGTCACCGACATTACCCACCCACTTTGTTTTCTTCACGAACTCCTTTTGTATTTTACTTGAAATATTCTGGGATAAAGATTTTCTCACCTTTTTTCACATTTACAGTATGTGGAAATAAGTCTAAATTTATCGCACCTTTAAAAGTGATATCTTTAGATAATCCAGTATTTTTTCTTTCTCATCTATTAAAGTCATTGTCAAAAAATATTTTTTTGAGCTTTTAGTGTGATGAACTAAATCGCTTTGAAATAGAATGAATTCCATTTAATTCCACTATAAAATCTTCCTCTACTATTCCGTCACTAATGTCCCATTAACTAATTATTGTTCAATTTTGTCGGATACAGCGCAACGAATTTCAACATCCTTAGACTTGTTTTAAAACTAATATGACGACATTAATTACATTTGGAAAGTTCACGTCGGGCTTTTTCGTTTATGGAGATATACATAAACTTATAGATAGTAAAATCGCAACACTGCACTTTATTTCCTTCGCTTAATTTTTTCGAAGATGCCTACATCAATTTCGATCAATCTGAGACTCATTTGAAAGCCACTATCGCGTTATTTCATAGACTAAAAAGGCTCAAGGTGAACACTTCCGGTTTCGGACATGCAATCGTATAAGTGACGTAACCGACAAAACTCACTACTTACTCAGAAATATCTCACCCGATTTCAACAAACCTGAACTCATTACAAAATTATGATATGGACACTGAGCAAATTCAATGTTCCAGCCATCAGAAAGGGTATTGCATCTCGGTGCAATATCCAAAAGGTCGTATCATAAATAATGTAAACTTTGCGTCTGCTTAGCGGTTCAAATTGAACTGTTAGGTGGAGATGGCAGGTCAATTTGAACTGCTTTAAGGGGCGGGTAGGATCTAACACATTTGAAAAATCATTATTTTCTTTACATTTTCTTATAGTAAAACATTTGAAGAATTTTCAGTAAAATTGTCAAGCCTATTGGAACGAAACTATGGAAGTTATGGACCTTTATCTATGGCTATCTCAATCTACGAAGAAGCAAGAGCTCAGCACACAGGCCCAAGATTTCTACTTCGATTGACTTCAAAACTTGACAAAACATTCTTGAAATGTATCGTTATAATAAATTATAAAAGAAAAATATGATTTTTTGAAAATGTTAGACCCTACGGGCTCTCTGCAGTAATAAATTTTTTCCATTGATTTTATAGACAAAAAACTTTGAACGCGTTTTTCTCGAAAGCAGGTTTTGAAAGTCCGTGTTCATCGTCATTCAAACACTACTGCACCAATAGTTTTCAAATGGCGAATTTTTTCGTGAAAAATCGTAGTTTTCATTTTGAACATCCACCAAAAATTTAGAAAATAAAAAAAAATCAAACTGAAACGTTGGGGTCTAGAAAAACTTCTACTCTAACTGATGATTTTTTGCATCGTTTAGACCCTACCCTCCCTTAAGCACTGATGAGCCGAAGGCAAAACGTGAAGAAAGTTGAAATTCAAATAGCTTTTTTCTTCAATAATATAATATATGTTTAGGCACACTGCTTAAGCTCTAAGATGCAAAGGCTATTTTCAAATCTTAATTATCGACTAACTTAAAACTAGAATAGTATCATTAGATTATCTCGTCTCGGATTTTCGAAAATCCAGCTTCCAACTGGCGATCGGCAGTGGTCGGTGAATTGAATTTTGCATGAGTCTTCCAGATGGCGTTGGTAAATATCTATGGCCGCTTCCTTTGGTTCGTGTGGGTCCGCGGGAAACACCCCCAGGCTACGAAGGCCCGGCGGGTGGCCCGCATGCTGGTCATCGACTTGAGCGGTCTTCCGTAGACGATGATGGTGATGTTACGGAAGAGAATGAAAAAGAAGTAAATATTGTGGAAAGCGAGGTAAAAAGAGGATATAGAAACAAAATGTCTGAAAACTACAGAGATCTAATTAGTTGCCATCGAGATGGTGAAGAGACGGGGAAAGGGGGCCATCCAAATAGTTTTAATCAAAGATGACTCAACCGATTTTAGCAATCTTGGCTTGTTTAATGCTAACAAGTAGATCACCGATATTTCATTAATTGAAATCCCTCTAGCATTCAAAAGAGACATTCTTCAGATGTCGTTTGTCAAAGTTATATGACATCGGTTCATCACCTTTCACTAATCGTTCATATTAGTTGATTGATTGTGTGAATTTTACAACTTTTACTGCTTCGTCACTAGAATTGTTACGGAGAATCTATATTGAAGTATGACTGGAACTGAATTACGGAGCATGAGACTCAACTTCGAATTCAGTGGTAAAATTGATAATAGGAATCCAGATCGAGAATTCAGTTCATTAATTTAATTTTAGAATTCTGGAACTGAGTTCATTTTCAGAACTCAGGATCCGAATTTAACTGATAGAATTGAATACCAAACTTGAATTCCAAACCTGACTTAAAGCACTGGATCCAGTTCCAAAATCTAGTTCCAGAACCCGAAGTTTCGAATTCAATTCTAGCATGTTTAATCTGAATTATGAAAATGAACTTGGAAACTGGAATCAGAAATTTAATTCAGGTTCAGAAGTCAGTTTCGAAATTCAAGTGTAGAATTATGTATGATCCTATTCATTTTGCAACTAGCTTTAAATAGTAGCAAAAGTAGACTCGAATGCAAAGTGTTCTGAGCACGCATACCATAGAAAATATTCAGCTATAATCTGCTAATGTAAGATTTGACGTTTTAGTATAAGTGTTCCGATATTAGTTTAGTGTTCCGACACAGAAAAAAATTATAAATTTTTCAGTTGACATAATTTTAAAAACGATACAATTCATAACTACTCAACTCGTCAAATGACGCAATATTCAAATCGGACAGAATTTAACAGGCACCGAGTGTAATTTGCACTCGGTTACCAAGTGCCGCTGTATGGATTTATATGTATCATTATTCATTCACCAGATATTTGCTTCTGTGGCTTACTCGATTAAATGGCGTGCTATGTGATCTAATGTTTCTCGGTTTAAGTCGCACTGTTGCTATCGATCGTTTGTTTTTTTATGAATATATTTTTTTTGTGAAATCACCAGATTTTTTTAACTGTGTAAGACACATAAAGATACCCTCATAGCAGGTGATCCGTTGTTTCTGAACTCGATATAGGTTGAAGCTCCAACCAGCTATCGTAAAAAGCCTGGTCTCGTTCGTAGTTGAAATAACATTTCTAACAAATGACAAAAGGAAAAAAAAAAGATGGATATGTTATTCAGAATCATCTTGGAACGGATATTTTGCGTCGGATATACGTTTCATTTGACAGATATATGGTTCATCTGAGCTTGAGTTTGAGGTGTTGAGAATCGAGCATCAGAAGAAAGTTCTTTTTCTACCACGAATTCTGATCTTATACTGTCAAATGCCCCTTAATCCTTTCGTAAAAACTAGGTCGATCATAAAGTCTCTTCCACGGATACACTCAATCTTTGGGAAACTCTAAAGGTAGTAGTGAAATAATCCTATATGGAACTTGCATCGATTTCGATGAAAACCCCATCATTATTTGGTAAAATTCTGGAAGAACTGGAAAATTACCAATGAAACAAACCTATCATTGATGAAGTGATAAATTGCGGCATTCTGTTTATTTTTGTGATTCCAATTCCGATCACGAACAAATGTCCGACTCCATAACATGTTTTCGTAAACCAAGTAATCGATTTCTCACGGTTCCATTTTGCAGTATGGAACCAACAAAAAAAAATACGGACGGCTCGGAACACTACCCGACAACTGAAGCACCCACTGAAGATGGGCTGCGCCAACTGAGCCAATCCGAAACTAGACGATATATAATTTCAAAATGAATCATGTCGAACGGACTAACAATCTGATGATATCTAATCTAGTTCCCGGCAAAGAGACATGCTTACCTTAACCATTCGCGCGCTAATAAAACGAACATCAGGACGGACGGTGGCTGAGCAATCCGCGTTTGCTCGTCCCTGTATGAATATCCACTCTGGCAGCAGCGGATTGTACGTCGTCGCCGATGTCACTCCGTACCGCGGTTGTGTTTGTCTTTATGTAGATTTATGCAAAAATACGGAACAGTCGACAGGCATCGCCTTCGTGAAAAGGCAAACCGATAAAATTGGCGCAAAACCGAAACGAAGCGTCGGGCATGATAATTTTTACCTTCTCTTATAAAAATGAAAAGGTATAAAAAGTCAAAGATTGCATACTAATGTGCAATCCAATGCACGCAAAAGTGCAACCAGACATCAACATCTTCACGATTTCAACCTGTTCTCGGAAGAGTCATCGCAGTCGTCGTCGTCGTCGTCGCTGCCGTCTTCCTGGGCTATTTATTTTTGCACCTGGAACTTGGGCACCGGCCTCGGTAGCGGAGAAATGGTTCAGGTTCAGTTGCAGTAGTGTTTTCGAACTTTTCTTCTTCTTGCTCGAAGACGACACTTGACTGATAAATCGGGAGTCATCTGATAGCAAGCAATAAGAATGGTGAGTCGCCGACCGAGTCGGGGGAGGGTACCGCAAATGTAGATTCCGAACGGCAGAGTCCAGGTCAGATGCACCGCGACACTACCAAGTTGCTGTTGGTCCTGGCAGGGGAGGTTGCGCTACGTGTGTACAAGAGAAAAGAAGCTTTTCCTGTGCAATGCCCCCGACCATTAGTTGTCGACATTTCCAGCAAACATAAGCTGCTTTTATCAGCGCCAGTTCCTCTAGGAATAATTTATTTTTGCTTACATTTCAATTGCGATGTATCAAGATGATGAATAGCTGGCAAAGATAGTAAGTATAAACTGCTGTGAATGGAATTGATTTGATTCAGGAGTTTCACGTCGTTCATTGACGATTCATTGAACAGTTGAGAAAGAGGATACAGTTAGGATAGCTCATTTGAGAAACCGTGTACGGATGGAATCAGAAATCAGTAATTGACTTCCTATCTGTTGACTGTGGCAATGTAAAATGCATAGTCAGCAAATAATTACAAACGCAAAAAAAACTTATTCAATCAAATAACGTTGCACCAAGACAATTGATGATATTCAACAAAAAAAACCTCATTCAAAAAGAGTTTTTTTTTTTCTAAACCAAGTGGTAGAAGTGCATATCCGTTCACTTCGATTTCCTCCAACCTCTGTCATCTGGATTAATAGCACTGTCTGCGCATTTCTCATTTCGTTCGAAAAGTGAAAAAGCTCGGAACATCCGTCGTTTTTTTTCTTTGCCGCACATTTGAAGGTAACAAGATCCCAGACTAGCGAAGACAACGCCATCAACGCTGCCAGAATGCCATCACTCTTCCGAACCATCAAAGCTTGCCTTCAATCAAAGCCCTAATCCAACCTATCAATAAGGAACCATTTTTCATCTGCTGTTTATCATTCACGCAAAGTCCTTTGTTTCGCCACCCCGGGGGAGAAGCTTCAGGCGTGCTACGGCGTCGGTTTGATTGTTTTTTATTGCCTCCCCAGTTACAGCTGAGGTGGATTTCCGGTGGGGTCTGTTCCCCAGACGCTGTATTTTGCAGTAGGAGTAGAAGAGAGTCTATTTTTATTGCCATTTCGATCGCCATTTTGTCACTCGACCGAACCGTCCAGGCGGAGGGCAGTTAAATATTTGCGAGATTTTTACGCGATTATGTTTGCCACCACAGGAAGATTTTACGACTTATGCTGCTACTGCCGGGAATTTGCACTTGGCTTCGTTGTATGGGGCAGAAAACGATTAGGTCATGAAGAAATTTTTCTAAGCATGCAGTCGTTATGATAATGGCGTAATCAATCCAATACCAATTAGGCTATAAACCTGTGCAACGCTGATGTTTTATTCGTTCATTAAACAAATCCAAGGTAGATTTTAACACAGATTCTATGATAGAGATTTTTGTAACAGAAAAGTTTTTTTAGAACTAACTTAAGCATGTCGAAAAGAGCCTACCACATTACATTCATATGCATCATTTATAATTTTATTTCGATTTTTGAGTGTGCAGCACTTCCCGAATAAAAAGCGATATCAATCTATTATAATAGTAATAGTTCATTCTACTATCATTGCTTATCAAGACAGTACTTTTTTATTGAAATGGAATAAATAATGTTTCAATTTGGTTAAATAGCATGTTTTGCTATTGTTCTGCAATTTGGAGATTATAAGTATAATTTATGTAGTTATAAGACAAACGTATTCAATGAATAGTTAGCAAATTTTGATAACAGCTGGAGTAGTTTCAGGCATTTTTAAATAATTTTAAAGAAAATGCAAGAAAGACTTGATATTTTGGATTGTAAAATGTACGACCTGAGGAAAATAGTTATTCATCGTTTGTTTCGCTATTTTTTGGTATTGGAAATATCTTAATTAGCTATTACTCTTCTCATGAGGGTGACAATATTAAGAATACTTGAAGTTTAACTATTTTATCTCTTAATTCATCCTCACGAAAATTATTTTAATCTTTAATCTTTTACAAATCGGAGACAAAGGCATAATAGTGATTTTTTTAGATCGGGTTACACTCATGTATCAAGCAGATTTCGGCGGCCCTGGCGGTTACATCGAAAGATACCATCATTTCCTCATCTTCAATTCCGCCTTAGTTCTAAAGTTGAGTAGCGAATACCTATGTATTAAGAATTGATTTACTGAAGAATTTTATTTTAGCATAAATTGGAACTTTTTTTTTGTTTCAATTATAGAGGTTTACAACCTTGAGGTCATTCGCCTCTTCGGGTCCGAAAAGCTTTCTGATCCTATCTGCGGGGTTGGGGATCGAACCCAGGTGGGCTGCGTGGAAGGCATCGACTAACCTATCACGCTATACCCGTACCCTCGAACTTGTAACTCTTTTACTAACCATTAGGAGATTTTTTGAGTTGAGTTGTTTCCTATAACGACCGTCAATAACTGTTTGGGTTATCAGATTGTCATAATCTTCTTTGTCCGTTTTTACCACTTTGTTTCCCTTATTAGTCTTAACATAAAATACAGGCTTTTTCCGCAATTGTTCTTTATCACCCATGTTTTGTTGATTTTTCAATGAAGTATTTTTAATGACATCAACTACCATTGGGGGATATTGTTTCGCTAATTTCAAGTGAAGGTTATAATATTCTAAAGTTTTCCCACTTAGAGTGCTAAAAATTTTTTAGAAAAAGATCTCACAACTTTCGAAATATATAGGAAGCCAACCGATACGGACCGTGTCATACCAAATACTTCTAACTTGTATAACCATTCCCATCAAAACAAAATGACAGCATTCCACCATATGATTCACAGAATTCTGTAAAAAAAACGTGCTTAATCAACTTAGCAGTGAGATGATACCTTTTTTATCAATCCGAATGTGATTTTTGCATGAATATTCTTCGGTGTTTCAGTTTTCATGATATTATTTTAATGATCGTCGCTTCAAGCGGCAATTTGAGATTTTAATCACTCATCACCATGCAATGTCGAAACTGAAAATCGGATCGAATTCGAATCTAAAAGTGTGACAATCGATTAAACATTCCATGATATGTCGAAGTAAGTTTCACTTTAAAGTTTACGGTAATTTAAGGTACTTCCAGAGACGGTATTCAGCAACCAGCATAATTCAAACCAATTCGTATGGCCATATGACGAATAAATTGCAATAGTTTTGAGTCCAACTTTTAAGCTTTTCGGGATTGTCATCTTCTAAGTCGGTTTGAATATTAAAAACTCATCACCCTGTAGTTTCAGATTCGGAAGTCAGAATTGGATAAAATCCATTAATTTTGTATGGGACCATAAATTCTTTAATTTGAAGTTTTGTTTTTGAAATTCGATTTGACCTTTTTTGAGAAAACGATACTGAAACCGGAATTCAAAAATCGGTGTAAGCGAAGTCAGTTAAATTCGCCTGAGAAGCTGTATAGTTTACATTTGATTCAAAATGTTTAAAAGTCAGTGTAAACATTTTTGAGAAATCGTAGCGCGAATTAATTTTTGAATACCTCAAAAATCGAAAATTTAATACCACTCTAACTGAAATAAGCTTATTTAGTTATCGACTATCCAAATCTGCAAGCCCGATAAACCCGATTAAAGACTGTCCCAGAAAGTATGGACGCAACCAAAAACCGCTTATGGTTTTTATGGCAATGGTACATAATCTGTCAATTTTTATGGCTGCGTCCTGTTGTTTACACTCTTCTCTAACCACTTGTGCAGTTGTTTATTCGTTTTCATTAGTTTGTTTCGAAATGCGTGGACTTTCAGCAGAACAACGTTGAAAAATTGTGGACAAATGGTGCACAGACCGCGGACTGTCACTGAGAAAGATAGCAAAAATGGAAGGAGTAAGTGAAAAAGTCGTGCGAAATCTAAAAACTTTTCATTTGATTCTTAGATGTCATTTGATTTTTAGATCAGCCATCATAGGTTCAGCGATCTACGAGAAAAATGAGTTACACAATTTTAATTCCTGAACATAATTCAGGAATCTTGTTTGGAAGCATACGACTTTTCATATGAATCTGAGTTTGTAGAAAACGGCAGTCATCTCCAAAAAAAAAATGAGTGAAATTATTTGTCACACACGCATTTGCTGATCTCGACGAACTGATTCGAATGGTTTGTGGGTGTTATGTTATTCCAGCATTTATTGCTGTAAGTAGTTTAAATCCATAGAATTATGGAACTGTTTTCAGCTAGAAAATACTGCCATCATCTGGTTTACATATGTCATATTCGAACGATTATGTTGCCAAAAACGAACCGTGCTAAAATCGGTCCGAGGCAAATTGTCATGAAAAAGGATGCTGTACAAAGTCTTTTTGGTACTTAGGAACAATTGTATGTAACAGTATAAAAAATCTTGTTTCACGATGCTCTCAAGCACTGCTTTGTCATACAATGCTCAAAACTGCTATTGCTGGATGGAATAAGGCAAAAAGTCGTTTAAGCAAAAATATCGATATCTTCGTTAAAAACGGACGTATTTTAACAATCTATGGCTTGTTGGATAGCTATTACCGTGCAGAATCTAAGTCTAAAAATATTGTTTTTTTGACAGTGTCTGTCACAACTGACATAAAACTTTGTATAACTCAAAAAGTAAACATCCGATCTCAAAACCATTCAAAAACGGTTCAGCCATCTCTGAGATCTCGACCTCTTTGTTGACAACTTACATACAGACACACACACGAACATTTGCTCAGTTCGTCGAGCTGAATCGATTGGTATATGACATCCGGCCCTCCACACCTCGGAAAAATTTCCTTAAGTTTGAGCGATTTCTATACTTATTTTTTATATATATAAAAACCTGTTTTAATCCACCTAGTCGTGTAATGATGCCTTTCTCATGTATATAATATTGTGGTATTCTATTCCAAAATTTTCTCTTCGATTTTTGAAAGAAACCAAGGTATTGTTTATGTATAACATACAGAATAAAGCAGTGCTTTGATTGCGTAGGTCATCCTTAATAAAACGAAGTGGGTTCACTATTATATGCACTTCCGGCACCGGAACCCGAGAACCGGTATAATCAAAGTCGGTTCGTACGGCCACTAACTAACATGACGTACAAACTCTACTAGTACGCACTCTTAATTACGATTTAAATGTTTGTTGCATTCGAAAATATGCAGTAATTTTTGGTAGGACCATAAGACCTTACAACTGACCTTAGATTGGGAATAACGGTTTAGAGACCAGTTTAGAATTTTTTTTACGTGCTTTGTTTCGCCGGTTAAAGTTACGGTGTACAATATTGAATACACTTTAACCTATAACTGCGGAACCGGAAGTCGGATCCGGATGAAATTCAGGAATTCCGTATGGGACCACGAGACCTTTCATTTGAATCTAAGTTTCTTAAAATCAGTTCAGGCCTCTCCGAGAAAACCTAGTGAGATTATTTGACACATACACACACCCATACATACACACACAGACATTACTCAGCTCGATGAACTGAGTCGAATGGTATATGACAATTTTCACTAGTCGGTTTTTCAAGTAATTGCATAACCTTCCTATATGAGAAGGGCAAAAAGGTAAAAATACTTTATTTTCGCAATTAGAAAGATCAATGAATATCCAGAGTATACAATTCTAACCAAAATTCGATAACAATTAAGACTGTTGAAAAACAATCACTTACAACTTTACCCCCCCTTCCGGAAATTTGTAAAGAATATCGACGGACTTCAATCGAAATATTTCACACCTTTTAAAATCGAAACTAAAAAAAATGGTTTAGATTTAGTATTCAGCAGTATGAACTAGCAATTGAAAACTTTACTAGATTCTACAAAAGATCCTACAAAAAAATGGAAAAAGTCTGGGGTATACAAATCTTTTTCCCTTTCTCATATAGAAAGGTTATGCAATCACTGTAAATACTGACTTTTGAACCGCGGCCCGGAGGGCCGAGTGTCATATACCATTCGACTCAGTTCGTTGAGTACGCAATATGTATGTGTGTATGTAACGTTTTTTTGCACTAACTTTTCTCAGAGATGGCTGAACCGATTTTCACAAACTTTGATTCAAATGATAGCTCTTCAGGTCCCATAATGAATATCATTATGATCTGACTTTCGGTTTTGGAGTTATGGAGGGAAACGTGCAAAAAAATGAAAATCTGTTTTCTAGCTTTTCTCAAAGATAACACGAACGATTTTCACAAACTTAGGTTCAAATGAAAGGTTCTGTGGCCCATACAGAATTCTTAAATTTCATCCGAATCCAACTTCTGGATCCGGAAATATAGGGTAACAAACTCAATTTGGTTATTCTTTCAGAAATCGAAAAAAAAAAAAAATATTTTAAAGAATATCACAGTATTATATATGGTAGTATGATTGATATGAGAAAGGCATCATTACATCACTAGGTGAATTAAAACAGGCTTTTTTAAAGATATTTCTACCTGTTCTTAGGAATCTACCTACATCCGTTTCATATAAAAGGAACAACATTGCAGAATCCTTCAATTATTTTTAAAAACCTGATACACTGATGAAAAATATAAATTATATTCGAAATACCCATCTGCAGTATAGCGTTTGATACACTTTTGTGAAAATAGTGTCTTTATGAGAGTGTAATGACGTGACATAGTAGAATTGAACGGCACAAAAACAGTACTATTAGTGACAATATTCTACTAAAAGCTCCAACGAAAATCTAGTAGAAATGTATAGCTTTTACAAAAATGTTTAAGAAGAAGTTGAAGGTAATGAATAGAGTTTTTTTTAAATCTACACTTAAAAAATTCTCGGTTATTTTACCGTTCAATTTTTTTTATCATTTTATATCACAAAAAACGGAAAATAATGAATGTTTTAGAAAGTTGGAGAGATGATAAATAAAAAAGTTTCCCGATGAAAAACTTTTTAACAATTTTCGAAAAACTATGTTTTTATTGTATTGTATTTGAGCAATGAAATATTATTCTCCAAGCTACGTTCAATGAAAAAGCTCATAGGAAGCTACTTCCGAAATACAATATGGTTGTTACTCTCTTGTTGAACCTGTGATTTTTATAAAAGTTTTTGTAAGATAAAATTTGAAATAATAGTACGGGTTAAAAACTGCGAATTTGAAAAACAAAATTTATTTTTCAATCCACAAAAAATCAAATCAATCGATTGATTACCTACAACTTTTTTAAAACATACTTTTTGTAGAAGATTTCTAGTTATAATTGTTTGAAAATAATGTGGCCAAACACATACGCCCTTTTCAAAAATTAGTTTTGTGTGAAACCAGACCAGAGTTCTAGATCAGTGATTAATACTTCATTTACTTCGGTTCGGTGAACGACTAGACGTGGAATTGCTCGTTAGGTAAAGAAGCTTATGACAAAAAATAATTACAAACAATAACTAAGCGCTCATTCAGTAAAAACCATTCAAGCGAAGAGGTTGTGTTTCGATTGTACTGGCTCGTGAGTTAACGGCTGATACCGAGACAATTCTAAGCTTCAGGTAGTTAAACTGCCCATAGCAAACGTAATATTCGGGGCGTTTCCCGACTGGAAAGCTAGCAACGAAGGCCATCCCGTTCATACGCACAGAGGTGTAGAAACACAGAGGTGCGAGAGCATAGAAGTGACGAGTCACAGAGGTGCCATCGCATAAAGGTGCGAAGACGAAGGGGTGCAAAGGCACAGAGGTGCTAAAGCAACCCAGTGCTGATCTACCAGGTACCAGAATTTGTACGCTGCGTAGGATCAAAAGAGACGGCATATATCGCGAGGTGCTACACTGCAAGCATCGCATTTGATCGCCACCAAGAGCAAAAGCACTGTACCTGGGGTCAGGTACAGCAAGTGCAGTGGTGTTCACAACGACGGCAGAGCAACTGAGATAGCAGTAAACGACAGAAGACTGCCAATTGGAAACAGCAGAAGACTGCCAATTGGAAATCGTTGGAAGAGCTTCACGTCGTTCTTCACGATAAAGGAACAGAGACATCAGCTACAAGGTAGATTTAATTTAATTTATTTTTTATTTCTTATATCTGAAATTTTACTAAACATAAGTTTTTATTTTGGTATTATTAATTTACAAAAAAATTTAATGTAATGGATGATCTTATGGAAGATCATCCGAATCCGATTCCGGATACTAGTAAGAGTTTAAATACTCCGAGGGCTAAACATTATCCACAGGGTACCACTGGGCCATGGATAGTCTATCTTCGAAAAAAAGAAAAGATTTTAAATTTGATGCAAATTACCAAGGATTTGACATCACATTTCTCTGAAGTTAAAGAAATATGTAAAGTTAATAGAGATAAAATTCGAGTTGTTGTCAATGACTTGAAACAGGCGAACGAAATTGTAACCTGTAAATTATTTTCTGTTGAATATCGAGTTTACATTCCATCGAAGGAGGTGGAAATTGACGGTGTCGTGACTGAAGCAAGTCTGACGGCCGATGATTTACTTAAAAATGGAGTTGGTCGTTTTAAAAACTCCATGCTTGAGGGAGTTAAGATACTCGAGTGCAAGCAATTGTACTCAGCATCTATTGTCGATGGAAAAAAGTCGTATCGTCCCTCAGATTCGTTTCGTGTAACATTTGCCGGATCTGCGTTGCCTAGCCATGTCTATATCGATAAAATTCGTCTTCCTGTTCGGCTTTTCATACCGCATGTTATGAATTGCACGAACTGTAAAAAATTCGGGCATACAGCTACTTACTGTAGTAATAAGTCCAAATGTATCAAATGTCAAGGGCCTCATAAGGATAATCTTTGCGATAAAAATGTTGAAAAATGTGTTTATTGTGGGGAGAGACCTCATGATGATCTTTCAGTATGCGCTGCATTTAAGTTGCGTAAAGACAAAATGAAGCTTTCTTTAAAAGCACGGTCTAAGCGCACATATGCAGAAATGCTTAAAACGGTCATACATGTCTCCCCCTTGGAAACCGAAAACGGTTTTTCAAATCTTATGGAGCCAGAGGAATCTGACTCCGACGGAAATAGTGAAGATACCTCGTTTGTCACTCCTCAAGGGTCTGTTAAGAGGAGATTAACAAACCACAAAATACCTAAAAAGACACCTAAAATTACATCTTCAAAAAAAGATCCCCGTGTTAAAGCTAAAAAGCCAAATTTAAAACCAAAAACTGTGCCTCCTGGTTTGTCAAATTCACAAACCAATCCAGAAACTAGCTCAAGGAAAGACAATAATCCAGTGGGCTCCGTTTCACATTCACCAACAGGATTACTTAAGTTTTCGGAAATTGTAGAATGGATTTTCGCAGCATTCAATATTTCTGAACCTCTAAAGACTATCATAACGGCATTCCTTCCAATAGCTAGAACTTTTTTGAAACAGTTATCAGCTCAATGGCCAGTTCTTTCAGGTTTTGTATCATTTGATGGATAATTTATCATCCGCCGCAAATGATTCAATCACTGTCCTGCAGTGGAATTGTCGAAGCATCATGCCAAAACTTGATTCATTTAAAGTTTTGTTGCATAGTCAAAAATGTGATGTATTTACTTTGTGCGAAACATGGCTTACATCAAACATAGCCTTAAGTTTTAATGACTTTAACATTATACGTCTCGATAGAGACTCTCCGTATGGTGGAGTGCTTTTAGGAATTAAGAAATGTTATTCCTTTTATAGATTAAATATTCCTTCGACTTCTAGTATAGAAGTTGTTGCTTGTCAAATAAACATTAAAGGAAAGGACATTTGCATTGCTTCAGTATATATTCCTCCAAGAGCTCAAGTTGGACAACGACAGCTTAATGAAATTGTCGAAGCCCTTCCTGCTCCACGTTTGATTTTAGGAGATTTCAATTCGCACGGAATGATGTGGGGTTCCGTTTACAATGATAGCAGATCATCCTTAATATATAATATTTGCGACAATTTTAGCATGACGGTACTAAATATGGGTAGCATGACACGGATCCCAAGACCTCCTGCACGTCCAAGTGCATTAGATTTATCTCTTTGCTCGACTTCAATTCGACTAGATTGCACCTGGAAAGTATTTCCTGATTTACACGGTAGCGATCATTTACCAATCATCATCTCAATTAGCAGTAACAAAGGCATTGCTAATTCAGTTAATATTCCATATGATTTGACAAAAAATATTGACTGGATTAAATACCAAAGTAATATTTCAAGTGCCTTAACTTCAATGGAAGAGCTCCCCCCACTTGAAGAATATGACTTCCTCGTTTGTTCGATTCTGGAGGCCGCAGAACAAGCCCAAACCAAACGATTTCTTGGTCCATCGTCTAACAGAAGGCCTCCAAACCCTTGGTGGGACAAAGAGTGCTCAGATGCTAAGCACGCGAAACAAAATGCCTTCAAGATGTTTTTAAAACGAGGAGGAGGAACTCCTCAGAATTTTGAAAAATTCTTGACTTTAGAAACCAAGTACAAGAGCATACTTCGGGCCAAGAAATGTAGCTATTGGAGACATTTTGTCGAAGGTTTGTCAAGAGAAACCTCAATGAGCACTCTTTGGAATACGGCCAGACGAATGAGGAATCGTAACGTAGGAAATGAGAGTGAGGAATACTCGAACCGATGGATATTTGATTTTGCGAGGAAAGTTTGTCCAGATTCTGTTCCTACGCATAGCATTATTAGGGAATCTTTTTCAAATAATGGTTCCATTGATAGCCCCTTTTCTATGATGGAATTTTCCATAGCACTCATGTCTTGTAACAATAACGCTCCTGGGTTGGACAGAATTAAATTCAACTTGGTGAAGAATCTGCCCGACCTCGCAAAAAGACGTTTGTTGGAATTGTTCAACAAGCTTCTTGAGCAAAATATTGTTCCACCTGACTGGAGGCAAGTGAAAGTTATCGCCATTCAAAAGCCGGGGAAACCAGCTTCCAATCACAACTCATATAGACCCATCGCGATGTTGTCCTGCATCAGAAAATTGTTCGAAAAAATTATTCTACGACGTCTCGACACTTGGGTCGAGACGAACGGTTTGTTGTCAGATACTCAGTTTGGCTTCCGTAGAAATAAAGGGACGAATGATTGCCTTGCATTACTTTCGTCTGACATCCAAATTGCCTTCGCTCAAAAGCAACAAATGGCATCTGTATTTTTAGACATTAAAGGAGCATTTGATTCAGTTTCCATTGATGTTCTTTCAGACAAGCTTCACCAACATGGACTCCCAGCGGTTATAAATAATTATTTGCACAACCTTTTGTCAGAGAAACGCATGCATTTTTCACATGGCGATTTGGTAACATTCAGAATTAGCTACATGGGTCTACCGCAAGGCTCTTGCCTCAGTCCGCTCCTCTATAATTTTTACGTAAATGACATTGACAGCTGTCTAGTATCCCCATGTACACTAAGACAATTGGCAGATGATGGCGTAGTTTCAGTTACTGGACCCAAAGCTATTGATCTGCATAAACCATTGCAAGATACCTTAGATAACTTGTCCGATTGGGCTGTTCATCTTGGTATCGAATTCTCTGCGGAGAAAACAGAGTTAGTCGTCTTTTCAAGAAAGCATGATCCCGCGCAGCTTCAGCTCCATATGATGGGAAGAATGATCCAACAGGTTTTGACTTTCAAATACCTCGGGGTGTGGTTTGATTCCAAATGCACGTGGGGAGGACACATTAGGTTTCTGATAACAAAATGCCAACAAAGAGTAAATTTTCTTCGAACAATAACCGGATCTTGGTGGGGTGCTCATCCGGAAGATCTAATAAAATTGTATCAGACAACGATACTTTCAGTGATGGAATATGGATGCGTTTGCTTTCGTTCCGCTGCAAACTCTCATATTATCAAATTAGAGCGAATTCAATATCGTTGTTTGCGAATTGCTTTAGGCTGCATGCATTCGACACATACAATGAGTCTTGAAGTTCTGGCGGGAGTTCTTCCATTGAAGGATCGTTTTTGGGAGCTTTCGTCGCGACTGCTAATAAGATGCGAGGTACTGAATCCCCTAGTTATTAATAACTTCGAAAGGCTAGTTGAGCTTCAATCTCAAACAAGATTCATGACTGTATATTTTAACCATATGTCACAGGAAATCAACCCTTCAAGATATATTCCTATCCGTGTCAGCCTCCTAAATGTCCCTGACTCAACTTTATTTTTCGACACATCCATGCAGCGCGAAGTGCGTGGAATTCCGGAACACCTACGCTCGTTGGAAATCCCAAAAATATTTACAAGTAAGTTCAGGCATATCGACTCTGAGAAAATGTTTTACACGGACGGATCGCGAATTGAAGAAGCGACAGGGTTTGGTATGTTCAACAATAATGTTTCGGTCTCCTTTAGGCTTCAAGAACCTGCATCTGTTTATATAGCAGAGTTAGCAGCAGTTCATTATAGTTTGAGTATAATCGTCACATTATCTCCAAACCATTATTTTCTTTTCACAGATAGTCTGAGTGCAATTGAAGCCATTCGCTCAAAGGCTGCTGGCAAAAATGAACCTTTTTTCTTGGGCAAAATAAAACAGTGCCTGAACGTCATATTGAATAATAATTATCAAATCACAATAGTTTGGGTTCCGGCTCATTGCTCCATTCCAGGCAATGAAAGAGCCGATATTTTAGCCAAACGTGGTGCTATTGAGGGTGAAATTTATGAGAGACCAATTGCTTTCAATGAATTCTATAGCGCGTCTCGCCAAAGAACACTTGCCAGCTGGCAAGCTTCTTGGGATAAAGATGATCTGGGTCGGTGGATGCACTCAATTATTCCTAAAATATCGACAAAGGCATGGTTCAGGGGACTGGATGTGAGTAGAGATTTCATTCGTGTGATGTCCAGACTCATGTCCAATCACTACACGTTAGATGCACATCTCCTTCGAATTGGACTTTCCGAGACTAATCATTGTGCTTGTGGCGAAGGTTACCGCGATATTGACCATGTTGTTTGGACATGCGTGGAGTATCGTGATGTCAGATCTCAACTAATAAATTCCTTGCGTACCCAAGGTAGACTATCCAATGTCCCAGTTCGCGACATTCTTGCTTGTCGTGACGTTCCTTACATGAAACTTCTTTATTATTTCATTAAGTCCATTGGAGTTCCAATTTAAATTTTATTTTATGTTAGATTGTTTTCTCTTCCATGAGCTCAACCAATAGCCAGCTATCTTATATTAAATAAAAGTGATGAACTGATACAAACAAACCTGAAATAGTTATAAGATCATGTACAAAATAAATGTATTTCATTTAATGTAATTTATAATAGCAACTCGCTTGATAAAAACAGTGTTTAGATTAACTAATGAATACCAACATACTAATAGGATATTCGAAATGTATTAGGTTTAAAGTACTATGTATTGTAGATGCCACGGCGAAGAAAAACTTATGTATATTGCCTATGAAATAAACGTATTTATGAAAAAAAAAAAAAATAACTAAGCGCAAATGAAAGCACCGCTAACAAATAACAACATGAGAATGGGCGATGAATAATGATATTAATATTAAAGCCGATTTTTTAGCAATGTTAATGAAAGTAGTTTAAACTAGTTAATGTTATATGTCGAACTATTAAGATTGAAAATTAAAAATACAACCATCAAACAATCTCTGATAAGAAGATGTTTATGATCGCATGAAGATCTTGCACAAAGCCGATCCCACCCGCCTAATTTTGTCTAATTAATGTAACATTGACGTACAATTAACGAGAATTACCAACCACTTTGGGCGCCGTCATTTCTCTTATTCATTGTTCTGTTTGCCTTGCCTTATCTTGTCGTGCCATTTATCTCTATTCAACGTGACGAGGTCGGTTTCGCCCAAAGGGTTAAACGGCGTTTGCCATAAACATCGAACGACGCCGGGTTACGATGCGACGGCGATAATACATTTGCGTCATAAAAACGTCGAAAACAAAACCCACACACACCCCTTCCGGAGAACTAAATTGTTTTATCGTTTTACGATGACGTTTCCATTGACTACCTCGATCGTAGTCTTCGTCTTCGTCATCGTGTTTGAAAATTAGACCATTCCAAGTTAACCTCCGCGCTTCGGCTATAATTTGCCAAGGGACGTTTTAACACTGGCTGCCAGTTCCGTCCGTCTATCTTCCACACTCATCGCGTTCGCCTTTGCGGCAGAGAAAACAACGCCCAAGACTCGAAAATCACAAGATCAAAGTGGGAGAGTGAAACGAAAGCGATTCCGTTTATCAAAATATTGTAGTTTTTATAATTTATTGAGTAATTTAAGCTAATTTTGTTTACATACATCAATTTCCGCTATTCGGTCTCACTTTTCGGTGGGCAGCGTTGATGAGTTTGTGTGTGGGGATGGGCGAAAGGAAATGCTCCAAATGAATTTGTGCGTAAAGAAGGCTGCTCTTCACGCTAACCTGTGCCAGACGACAACAGCTCGGAAATTCCGTCACACACCCAAACCAACAGCGACAACGACTCATTGGCTGAAGTTGTAAATCATTTTCGTTTGCTATCTTTTATTATTTGCTTAAAAGCGAAAGAAAAACTCGACGACGATCTGTTGGTCGCCTTGCGCGCGCGATTTGTCGGGAAATGTGTCGTAATGATAAGTATCGAATCGTGTTCTGTGCATCCGAGAAGTCAGCTTGGGACTGGGACTGGCTCGGAGGAACGAGGTGTTGGTTACCACAAGCAAGTGCCCGGCTAGTGAAGATTCACAGGAAAAATGAGTGTCGATAGCGTTGTGCTGATGCCTCAATAAACATCTGACAAGCTAAATACATTTGTTCAGTGGTGACTGTAAATGGACGGATGACCGACCTAGAAATACATTCCAACATGTTTTGCGGATGGAGCAGACATTTAATAAATTTGGGTCACATATTTACCCATGACGATAGAAATTCTTTTGTAATCTCGCTAGAATTAGTTGTTCACAGTTGGGATCAGTTTTACAGTACTCATTCATTATTTACGGATAAAAATAAAGTATTATTTCATGGCTAATCTAGATCGCTTCAATTAGTTAAGTGACTATTTGATATGTCAGTAATGATAGTCACTGAAATTCTAATTTTCAGTAAATCAATTGATAATAAATTGATTTACTGAACATGTGTAAGTGGAAATAATAGTTCACTATTCATACCCGGAAAAGTAATTACTGATCATTAAAAATGAAATTCGGTGTGTTGATCAACGCTGCCAAAATGAAATGTTACCACCAAATGGATTTAGACATTACAGAAAGACTTTCGATTGTTTCTCCTTTTATATCGAGAAAAGTTAGGCAATCGCAGTGACAACCAGCTTTTGAACCGATTCAAATGGAAGGTTCCCATGAACAATTTTGGCATTAAAAATGCTATTACTCTTCGCTATACGAGGTCGGGTGTCAATTAAAAATTTCAAAAATAGCCGGGTAACCTTTTTGCGTTTCTGTATAGAAAGGTATTAGAATTGCTAGAGAAACCGTCTTTTGAACTCTCGGGCCATCGATCAAGTTCAAAGATCAAATGGCTGTGACTTTTGGTTCCGGAGATATGATTGTATAAGTGACGTAACCGACAAAACGCGTTGTATTTTTACGCGCTCAATTTTCTCAGAGATGGCTGAACCGACTTTAACAAACTTATGCTCGTTGGAAAGCTACTATCGGACCATTGATCAACTTCGAAGACCAAATGGCTGTGACTTTTTGTTCCGGAGATATAATGGTATAAGTGACGTAACCGACAAAACACGTTGTTTTTTACCGCTCTAATGTATATAAGGGTGCCAATATTTTGCGATCACCTCTAATTTCGTAAAGCGCTATTGTTCAGAAGTTTAAGCATCTCGAAAAAGTCCTCATGCAAAATTTGAGCTAAATCGGCTGCCCAGAGGTTAAAGTTTGAAAATTTTCGATCATGAAAAAGCACCATAGGGGAAAGTACATGAAATTTCCGAAATCGAAATTTCTTTTAGATGCCAAAAATCTTAAAATTGCATTAAACATCGAGATTTAGTGTAACCTCAAAAAAAAAGTCCTAGAAAGTCGATATTTTAAAAAAAATCAATCTGAATCAGTTGATGTCAAAATTAGTATACGAAATTATTTAATAAAAGTAAGAAATATATTTTCATGAGACTGTTATTAAAGAAGAGAAAGACAATATCACACCACTAGATGGATTCAAAAGGGTTTTTTGTCATAATTTTTAACCAATCGATTCGGAACTTTTAACTTAAACATATATGGCAACGTTGTTTCAGTATTTCAATAGCGTACAATTGAAAACATGGTTAGAATCGACCTATGTTTTCATCCACCAATCCCAGTTGTACAAATTGACGTCAACTTCTTGTTCGACATAGGAGGCTTTGCGTCATGCATAAAAAACACCGCATCGTTCCGGGTAGTATTAAATAAAATCTATAAATATATGCTGCACAATATTTCTTTGCCTAGTTCCATGTAAATTCACTTGCGTGAATAGCGACACTCCATTTATGTTCATCTAATAAGATGTAAAATCACAGGGTTTTTTACCTTTTTTTATAAATATGAAAAATAGGTATAGAATTCGCTCAAACTTTAGAAATTTTTTCCGAGGCCCGGAGGGCCGAATGTCATATACCAATCAATTCAGCTCGACGAACTGAGCAAATGTCCGTGTGTGTATGTGTGTGTGTCTGTATGTGTGTTGTCAACTAAGAGGTCGAGATCTCAGAGATGGCTGGAACGATTTTGATCAAACTAGTCGCAAATGAAAGGCCTCCCCGTCATCCTGAACGCTATCGAATGGTTTTGAGATTCGATGTTTACTTTTTGAGTTATACGAAGTTTTATGTCAAAATTGTCAGTTTTTTGACAGTATCTGTCACAATTGACCTTGAAAACAGAATATATTTTCAGACTTAGATTCCGCACGGTAATAACTATCCAACAAGCCATAGATTGTTCAAATCCGTCCATTTTTAACGGAAATATCGAAATTTTTGTGTAAGCGACTTTTTCCCCTATTAGCAGTAGAAGTTTTGAGTGCTGTCTGGCAAAAAAATGCTTGGGAGCAACATAAAACACGATTTTTATACTGTTACATACATTTGTTTCTAAGTACCCAAAAGACTGTGTACATCATGATATTTTGCCTCGGACCAATTTTAGCACGGTTCGTGTTTGGCAACATAATCGTTCGAACATGTCATATGTAAACCAGATGATGGCAGAATTTTCGAGTTAACATAACAGCCATATACCATTCGAATCAGTTCGTCGAGATCAGCAAATGCGTGTGTGACAAACAATTTCACTCAATTTTTTTCGGAGATGACTCAACCGTTTTCTACAAACTCAGATTCATATGAAAAGTCGTATAATCCCAAACAAGGTTCCTGAATTATGTTTGGTTCCGACCTCTGGTTCCGGAACTACAGGATGATATGTGAAACGATAACCAAATAAACTTATTTCATTTTTGGGTGTATTCAGTTTTCGTTTCGGAAGGCACCCAAAAATTTAATTCGCACTACGATTTCTCAAAGATGTCTACATTGATTTTCAAACATTTTGAAACAAATCTAAACTAAACAGTTACTCAGGTGAATTTGTCTAACTTCGGCTACACCGAATTTCGAATTCCGGCTCCAGTATCGAATCGTTTCTCAAAGCTCAATCGTTTTCTCAAAAATCGCCAAATCGAATCTCAGGAACAAAAGTTCGAATTAAAATAAATCCAATTTTATCCAATTCTGAACTCTGATTCTGGAATTGTAGAATGAAGAATTTTTAAAATTCAAAGCGATATAGAAGATGACAATCCCGAAAATCTTTAAAGTTGGACTCAAAAATATTGCAATTTTTTCGTCATATGGCCATACGCATCGGTTTGGGATATGCTGGTTCTTGAATACCGGCTCTGGAAGTACCTTAAATAACCGTAAACTCTAAAGTTCAATCGATTTTCACACATTTAGATTCAATTTCGATCCGAATTGCAGTTTCGACATTACAGAGTAATGAGTGATTGAAATATTAAATTGTCGCTTAAAACGACGGTCATTTAAATAATGTCATAGGAACTAAAACACCGAAAAATATTCATGCAAAAAACACACTCGGATGATAAAAAAAAGGTATCATCTCACTGCTAGGTGGATTAATCACGTTTTTTTTGAAGTGTTTAGTTATGAATTGTCACCTGTAACATTCATAACTTTTTTCTGTGTACTTACTATCAGTCCCCATTTGGACCCCAGTCTCTAGATCTGTTTTCTAAAATTTTGAAACGAGGACAATGCGTAATTCAGGCCCCATTGTGGTTCATAGCCTCTTGTCCAGTAACTCCTATCCCTACCTCCCCGCGGTGCCGGCTGGGGTACGAGTAACCATAGGAAAGATCGGGTAACCAACCCCGGTGGGACCTTGGTCGTATGCTGTCAGTGAAGGGGAGGGGGCTTGCCTTCTCTTTACAGAGAGCGAGCCTACCCGAGCGTCTGTTCACCATGTTGGGGCGGCTCGAAACAGCGTCTGTTCTCCATGTTAGGAGAGGCTGATTACCGTCCTTGTGTCAGTGTGGAACTCTATAAAGTGCTGACACGATGGCCCTCCGGCAAGACAGGAGGTTGGTGCAGGCCTAACAAGCCGCCCGGAAAACACATGTTACGTACGATCAAGAATGAAATACGACTAGGAATAATCGGCAAAGACCTACGCGACGAAATAAGGACTAAGATTGGAAGCTTGGCACATGGAACTGCAAATCGCTTGGCTTCCCTGGATACGACCGAATGCTGCATGAGAGGCTTCAAAACCGCGGCTTCGATGTCGTAGCACTGCAGGAACTTTGTTGGACGGGACAGAAGGTGTGGAAAAGTGAACATCGAGCGGCTACCTTCTACCAGAGCTGTGGCACAACCAACGTTCTAGGAACTGGATTTGTAGTGTAGGGCAAGATGCGCCAGCGCGTGATTGGGTGGCATCCAATCAGTGATAGAATGTGCGTATTGAAGATCAAGGTCTGTTTCTTCAATTACAGCATCATCAACGTGCACTGCCCACATGAGACGAGACCCGATGACGAGAAGGAAGCATTCTACGCGCAGCTGGAACGAACCTACGACAGCTGTCCACGGCGGGATGTAAAACTCGTCATCGGCGACATGAATGCTCAGGTAGGCTGGGAGGCAATGTACATGCCCGTGATCGCGGTAACAAACGACAACGGTCAACGATGCGTAAACTTTGCAGTCTCCCGAGGAATGGTAGTTCAAAGCACCTTCTTCCCCCACAAAGATATCCACAAAGCCACCTGGAGATCACTTGATCAACATACGGAAATTCAAATCGACCATGTTCTCATCGACACGGTTTTCCGGAAAAAAAGCTCCACCAGGAAGACCAAGATCGCGAAGCGATGGAACAGCTGTATCGCGCAAATGACACACGGAAGTTCTATGAGAAGGTGAACCGCTCACGTAGCGGTTACACGCCACAGGCCGAAACGTGCAGAGATACCAGTGGTAACCTTCTCACGAACGAACGTGAGGTGATCGACAGGTGGAATCAGTACTATGACGAGTATATGAATGGTGAAGCACAATATTCAGAGAACGGTACAGGAATCAATATGGGTGCACGCTTAGCCGACGACAGATTCCCAGCCCCTGATCTGTCGAAGATAAGTGAGGAGATCGGCAAGCTTAGGAACAACAAAGCCGTGGGCAATGACCAGTTGCCAGGCGAGCTGCTCAAACATGGAGGAGCGGCACTGGCTAGAGCCCTGTACTGGATGATTTCTAGGATTTGGGAGGAGGAGATTCTACCGCAGGAATGGATGGATGGAGTGGTATGTCCCGTCTACAAAAAGGGTGATAAGCTAGACTGTTGCTATTACCGCGCAATCGCACTGCTGAACGCCGCCTACAAGGTACTCTCCCAAATCCTTTGTCGTCGTCTATCACCAATAGCTAAGGAATTCGTAGGGCCGTACCAAGCGGGATTTACTGGAGCCCGCGCCACTACGTATCACATATTCGCGATAAGACAAGTACTCCAAATGTGTCGTGAATACAACGAACCCACGCATTACCTATTCATTGACTTCAATGCGGCATACGACACGACAGATAATGCACGAATACGGTTTTCCGGATAAACTGACGCGATTGGTCAAAGCAACGATGGATAGAGTGATGTGCTACGTCCGAGTATCTGGGACGCTCTCGAGTCCCTTCGAATCTCGGAGAGGGCTACGTCAAGGTGATGGACTTTCTTGTATCTTTTTCAATATTGCCCTGGAAGGTGTGATTCGAAGAGCGAGGATCGACACGAGTGGCACGATCTCCCGAAAGTCCGTACAACTTTTTGGCTTCGCTGACGATGTTGATATTGTGACACGTAACCTTGAGAAGATGATGGAAACCTACATCGGACTAAAAGCTGAAGCTAGGCATATCGGACTGGCCATAAATCGGTCAAAAACAAAATACATGAGAGGAAGAGGCTCTAGAGAAGAAACACTACGCCTCCCACCACGAATATTGATAGACGGTGACGATATCGAGGTGAATGACGAGTTCGTGTATTTCTGCTCACTAGCGACCGCCGATAATGACACCAGCAGATAAATTCATAGAAGTATTTTGGCAGGGAATCGTGCGTACTTTGGACTCAGAAAAACCCTTCGATCGAGAAAAGTCCGCCAACGCACGAAATTGACCATCTATAAAACGCTCATTGGACCGGTTGTTCTCTATGGCCACAAGACCTGGACTATGTTGGCAGAGGACCATCGCGCCCTCAGTGTTTTCGAAAGAAAGGTACTGAGGACCATCTATGGCGGAGTGCAGATGGAAGACGGAACGTGGAGACGGCGTATGAATCACGAATTGCAACAGCTGCTAGGAGAACCACCCATCGTACGGACAGCTAAAATCGGACGTCTACGATGGGCTGGGCATATCATAAGGATGTTGGACGACAGCCCAGTGAAAATGGTTCTTGAATCTAATCCGACTGGTACAAGAAGAAGAGGAGCGCAGCGAGCAAGGTGGATCGATCAAGTGGAGGGTGATCTCAGAAGCGTCCGTGCCTTGAGTGGCTGGCGACGAGCAGCCATGGACAGAATTATGTGGTGACGTATGCTTGATACAGCAAAGGACATCCCAGTCCTATAGCTGTTAGATCCTAGGTCCTTGTTGCATCATTTCCCATGCTCGACCCGAAACCAAAAAGCTTCAAAATGAAACGATAGCATAGTACCGAGTGCGATTGGTTACACAATACTTGGATAGTTTTTATTTTTAGACTTAATAACCAATCAGATTTTCATTGGTTTCTGTCAAAAATTTATTCCAGGTCAAATCCATCGACCGACTGGATAAATCACAAGCAACGTTAATAAAACACGTCCTGTGTGCTATTTCAGGAATCAATAAACCGATTCAATCAAAACTATCCGCTCCATGCAACTCACAACGAAAGCTGCCCATCGTGGACATCAAACTACAATCAATCTCATAAATTTATACTAGCGAACATTCCTTTACAAATAATCGAGATCAATTTTATAGTTTTTGCTGGTTATGTTTCCTTGGCGACCGTTTTTCCCAGTTGCTTATGGTTTGATGGCGTTTAATGTTTTTTTTTTCTACTGACGAACTAGAGCTAGGAGATTTTTTCATGCATGAAGGCACCAAACAAGCAAAACAAACCAACTAACAGTTTATCAATCGATGCTCTTAACCAGCAGTTGCAGTTTGAGCGCCTGTACGTAACGACGAGAGAGTGATTATCTTTGTCGTGTAGATTTTCCACGCTTTCCTAATTAGTGTCTTGTTTGAAGATTCGATGCCAAGACGGACGAGCGTCGTATCGCAAGCAGTAGTCTGGTTGTTTGTGACAGAAAAGCAATGCTGCTTTTAATAGATTTTTTTGACGTTCCAGCGCGGATAACGAATGAGTTATGAGGCATGATAGATAAACCCTGCAAGCGGAAAACGCTCGCTAATCTCCGATGTCAATTAATGTTCGCTCCGTTGGAAACGGCAGCGCTGCTAATTTGATGATAAGATCGTTAAATTTTAGAGCTGGCTGCTGGGCAATGAAATTCACTTTAATGGGACGAATTATGTATTGGAATTGTCCAGATGAATTCTATGATGAATTATTACTAGTTTTGTTTTACAGCGTTTATTTAGTATTCGTTTTGAAATGGCATTCTCAATGGGATTTTTTTAGCTTGCTTTGAGCTGACTCAAAAGTGTGGTTCACTGTCTCGTTACGTAAATAGTATTATTTGAAGACAGCTGCTACTCATTTCCTGTCATCATTTGTACAAGAATAACTACTAACGTGCTAACTGAATTAATTGTAGAATTGATCATATTTCGCACGTCATTGATTTAAATACAGCTTGCACAATAATTTTCAATAGCAGTAAGAGAGAGCGGTTGTTTAATATCGAAAGATGATAACAAAATAATATCTAGCATCATTGTCAGTCGTCAAAAGAATTATTCTTCTATATTCACTATTGGAACTTGAATTGAATTACCGCGACAGTCACTGCGGAAGCGACATCGATTCATAATCTACCGCGGCGGTGACCTGAAAGTGCCAAACTCAATCAAACACAAAATTCCCACGTTTTGTTCAATGGCGACGAATCCGGTAATTAGTCTTAGTTTGTTTATCTATCACCAAAATTCCATTCCGGCCCGATTGCTTTCGGTTTCGGTTGGCATCGTTTTCACACTTCCTCTAACACTTTGCCGGACGGAGCGGTTCTCTAATGATACGGTGCACCATGGAACCATTAGAAGGTAACCATTGCCATCCAACTGCTGGTGGGTTGTCGCACAGGGCAGCACATAAACGAAACGTAGAGCAGTTTCATTTCCCACATTTCCTGTTGTTTTGAACTGTCTCTTGTAGAAATTATCTTTTTGCTTTTGCGCGGTGATTGTTTTCGCTTGTCTGTCTGACAGCAAAAGGGGGCCGTTCGTTTGGCTTGGTGTTCGATTTGAAAGTCTGCATGTTGCACCACATTTCCAACAACAGGATAGTTCATGCCTAATGAAGCACTAAATTAGGCGTCACTCGAGAAAACATCAGATAGAGGAAAAATGTCAGTTCGATTTCGCATTTGAATGTGAATTTCGCAGCAAAAGTAAACGGGTCGGAAAAGTGAAAACACTGCAATTGGTCCGAACGAGTATATTACCTCACACCATGCTGGATCGGATCGGTTCCGCTGAATGCTGAGAGCGGGCTCGAGTAGAATTTCGCGACCATCACGCTGGACAATGAGTACAGCCGCGGTGGAACCGAATGATAAACGTAGCCACGAGCCTGACATTAGTCATAGGCGTCTATGGTTTCTTTCTATGAAAGCTAAACCGAATTTGAATAATGGTATAGCAGCGAAATAGTTACCACTAAAGAAGAATTGAGATTCGAACTGGACCAATTATGGCAAAGAAAGACGATCAACTGTTTTAGCATTTTGTGTTTACATAAATATTGTTGTTCGGTAACGCAAGCTTGGAGGTAGCATATTCCATTATTTTTAATGTTTACTAAACGAACGGATTTAAACCAGAAAACCTGTTTTAATCCACCTAGTGATGTAATAATGCCTTTCTCATATCAATCATACTATCATATATAATACTGTGGTATTCATCAAAATAATTTTCTTCGATTCTTAAAAGAATAACCAAAATCGGTTTGTTTGACCATCTACTAAAAAAAATCAATTGGAGAAGATTTGAGGTCGATTTAGATTTGTTTTACGATTTTTCGCCTTTTTCAGTGATGGTATAAAATTTTTAACACACTTTACCCTATATTTCTGGATCCGAAAGTCGGATCCAGATGAAATTCTGGAAGTACGTATGGAACCATAGGACCTTTCATTTGAACCTAAGTTTGTGCAAATCGGTCGCGCTATCTATGAGTAAAGTCAGAACACATATTTTAATATTTTTGCACATATTACCCCATAACTCCGGAACCGGCAGTCGGATCCAAATATTATTCAGGAACCTTTAAAGGACCATAAGACCTTTCATTTTAATCCAACTTTGTGAAAATCGATTTAGCACTCCCCGAGAGAAGTTAGTGCAAGAAAAACGTTACAAACAAACATACGCACATACACACACATAACCATTCTGCGTACTCGACGAACTGAGTCGAATGGGATATGACACTCGGCCCTCCGGGCCTCGGTTCAAAAGTCGGTTTCCACTGCGATTGCATAACCTTTCTATATGAGAAAGGCAAAAAATGGTTAGCCAATCAAGAGTGAAAATGCCACTTTCATATATTATAATGTAATGTAACATGCTCAAACATGCTCAAACACCTGAAGTTCTTGCAATTTTCATACTTTTTTCACCCACTTTACCAGCGATTATTCTAACTCGTGTCACTTTTGGTATGAGCATACTTCACAAAACTTCAAGCAGGGGACGGGTGTAGCGTGATGGGACAGTCGATGCCTTTCACGCAGCCCACCTGGGTTCGATACCCAACCCCGCACATAGGGTCAGAAAGATTTTCTGGTCCGAAGAGGCGAATGACCTAAGATGTTAAAGCCTCTATAGAAACGAAAAAAAAAAAAAAAAAAAAAAAAAACTTCAAGCGATTATTCTTCATGATGGTATTTATCATCCAGTACACCAATAAGAGCAATAATCTTGTGTTTTAATATTCGTAATACCAACCTAATTTTATTCGACAGTGTACCCAAAGATGTGTTGAAAAATATATAACCATGAATTATCATTTCAATGATAATTCAAACCCAACCCATTCTTTGACTTGATCGTAAAAAATGGATAGCGTGCTTTGGTATGGCATAACACTTTGCTAATTCGCGAAAATCTGAAGAAAAAACCGGTTCGGTTAGTTTAGTATGATCCATTAGTTGAAGAGTTATCAGATATACCTATTCAAAAATATTTTCCACTGGAATTCAGTAACCCTGCCGATGTCCTTTCTCCAGAGATATCAAGAGGTAAAATTCCATTATCAGCTTGTCTTCAAGTCCAGCCCAGAAATTTGACACTCAAATCATCATATTCTTTTCTTTTTTCGGAAGATAAATTCACGGACAAAATTGGAAACATAGTGGAATTTGTCGGTATGTATCTTTTTCAAAGTTTAGAAATTATGCAATTATTGGTATGTTTAGAAATCAGTTTTTAAAATAAAATATTTTGATTAAAACATAACAATAATTATAATAATTACAAATAATTGCTTTATCACTTATTTATTGTCTGAACGAACAATCTCAAAGTGTTAGTTTATCTAATCAAGCTTCCAATATTCCTGCCAACTTTCATACCAAACTGATAGTTATTCCATAAATTTAGTATAAAATATTTTTATGGGAAACCTCATAACGTCGTTGGACAATTTAGAATATTTTGAGTATATTATTGAACATAGTGTGTGTGTGGGTGTGTGTGTGTGTGTGTGTGTGTGTGTGTGGTGTGTGTGTGTGTGTGTGTGTATGTGACTGTGTGTGTAATCTCAGTCAACAGTAATCTCACTAGGTTTTCTCGGAGATGACTGAACCGAATGAAAATGTCTTACGGTCCTTTCAAATGAAAGGTCTTACGGTCCCATACGGAATCCCAAAGAACAAACGCTCATATGCATAAATTGTATATTTTGCAGTATAGAGAAAAAGTTTGCTTATGAACCTTATGTAACCAGTCAATAATTGGGTCATGCATCTGTATCGCATCGTTGTTTTGTCATCCTAACAACTGCTTCTGTGTTTTTAAATGTCTTCGTGGATGAAACTTTGGTGAATTTCATATTCTATCTGCTTCGGTCTTGACCCTGCTTTCCTATATAATCTTTTATGTCTGAAGCGGCACATACGATTATTACTTTAATTATCCACTTTAGCACAAACTGGAACCCAAGAGGTTCCAAACCCCAAAATGACTACTATCTGTTGGCGGCCAGCATTGCCGTCAATTGGTTTCGTTACTTTCGGCACGTCAATATAGACATTGCACAATTAGTGTAAAATAAGTGCGTTGTAAGTAGCAACGACTTTACGTCTGCTTGGCGGATTATGTAGATCCGCGAGGTGGCATTAGTAGATCAACATAATCTGCTAATGCACTGATGAGCTGAATGCGAAACGTAAATAATTAACTTTAATTATATTAAAATTATATCGAAATGTTTGTTCTACTAACACTAACTTTTCTAGTTTGCTCTGATTGGTTCTATCTTTTTCAATTTATTTTTATGTATTTTTTGCATCTTTTTGCAGTGGGATATTAATGATGAGTAAGTGTAGCATTGATGAGGAACTGAGTGAAAGTAACGAATATCAGAGAAAGTACCAAACATTCTGTAATGCAATCTATGAGAGAGCTACATTTAACATGATTCTGTACGTTTCGTCTTCGACTCTTCAGTGCAGAGCAGTTCAAACTGAGCTGCTTAGTGCAAAAACTTAGACAGTTTAATTTGAACCAGACGTAAAGTTAACGTTATTTGCGAAGCGCCGAAGCGCAATGTCTTTTCTGACGTCCCGAAGGAAACGACTAGGCGACTGAACTGGCCGACCTTTAACATGCAATCAAACTACTAGGTGTGCAGATTTTTGGCGATGTTGTCCACGCTGTTGGCGACTTCCAACGGTAAAAAAAGACGACATGATTCCATTTTCCTTTCTGAGCCAAAGGACATGGAAAGCAGAAATATTGAGTTAATACACATTTCAATTTATGCACACATACAGACCACCAATCATGGGAGATTTGATTAGCATATTTCATTTCTTCCACAGATCCGTGGGCAGTATCCGTTATGTCATAATCATTGCAATGTGCTGAGAACTATGACCATTTAAGAAATATATTGAGTATTTTATTTATCGTAGTTCCGTGCTGAGAGTGATGAAGTTAGAGTAAGAAAGAAATAAGAATACTATCAGGTGTACAACTTTGCTTCCGCCGTTTTCCGATAGGTGGCTGTACCGGCTGAGGCTGGTCAAAATACATAGACGATAATGCCTTTAAAGTGAGTGTGTACAGTGCCTAACGAATCGTCATCGCCGGTTCAGTGACAGTTGTTCTTGTTTTCGTATTATTCACGCTCGAAAATGTCTGTTTATGTGCCCAATTCTCGCCATCTGCGGGAAGTTTTACTTTTCTGTTACAATTCGCAAAAAAATGCAACTGAAGCGCATCGAATGTTCTCAGAAACTTACGGTGATGCTGCTCTGAGTAAAAGAACGTGTCGGGAGTGGTTTCAACGTTTTAAAAATGGTGATTTCGATGTCGAAGACAAACATGGTGGTGGAAGAGAAGAAACCTTCAAAGATAAACAACTAGAAGCATTGCTTGATGAAGAGCTCTTAAAAGCGAGTGAAACCATCACAGGAGATCGCTACCGAACGCAACTGATGCAGCTTAGTCGCTTGGCCTCACATCACAAAAGTGGTCAAAAAGTACCTGTAAACGCTGAAATGGGAAGTCTTGCTCCACACGCCGTATTCCCCAGATGTCGCCCCTTCTGACTTCCACTTATTCCGTTCGATGGCACACGGCCTGACAGATCAACATTTTGCAATCCTTCGAAGAGTTATAAAAATGGATTGGAAAGAAAATTGAAAAGCAGATAGGGCATATTAGGCGCGTGAAAAAAAACCTGGAACGGGGAAAATCAAATTTTCAATGGTTTTCTTTTACCAATCGTCTACTACAAAGTTTTTGAATCTACGAACCTCACAAAATTCAAGAGTGTAAAATTTATTGAGATTCGTTGAAAAACAGCTCGAAGTTTCCAACTTTTTTCAGGCTGGGTATTTGTAGTGTTAAGCATGTTTGTTAGTTATCATTAGGCTGTTAATCATGTTCGAGTATCAAATGGATATCACTTCCGGTTTCGGGTATATATGTAATGGTCAAAACGCGTCTTTTTCTATCCGCACTTTTTTCAGAATGTAGCCAATGATCAAGTTTAAATGTTTAATTGCAGATACTTTTGGTTCTGAGAATGTTGTTCAACTTGCAACCTAAGCATTGGATCACGCTTTTCTGAACTAACCCAAAGAATCTGAATGAATTTGTGTTTAAAATCACCCCAAATTTGTGTCAAAAATTAGACTAACGATAAAAAAGTTTAATGACAAGGGCATTTTCACACTACTAGGTGAATTAAGAAGAGGATTTTCTAGTATTCACTCGTTAATCTACACACTGTTTTGATCAAATAATTTACTGTTATATTTTAAACATTATAGAAAAAACTAACATTTATTGTGTATATACTGTACATGATTTTATAACTATTTCAGGTGTGTTTGTATCAGTACATCACTTTCATTCAAAGTAAGATAGCTAACATAAAATAAACATAAAATTGAAGCTCCATTGATCTTAATTAAATGATAAAAAAGTTTCACGACTAGCAAGAATGTCGCGAACTGGGACATTGGATAGTCTACCTTGGGCATTAAAACAATTTACTAATTGAGATCTGACATCACGATACTCCACGCATGTCCAAACGTCATGATCAATATCGCGATAACCTTCGCCACAAGCACAATGATTAGTCTCAGAAAGTTCAATTCGAAGGAGATGTGCATCTAACGTTTATTGATTGTACATGAGTCTGGACATGACACGAATGAAATCCCTACTCACATCCAGCCCCCTGAACCATGCCTTTGTCGATATTTTAGGAATAATTGAGTGCATCCACCGACCCAGATCATCTTTATCCCAAGACACTCTATAATATTCGTTGAAGGCAATCGGTCACTCATAAATTTCACCCTCAAGAGCACCACATTTGGCTAAATTGTCATTTCCTTCATTTCCCGGAATAGAGTCAGTGAAAATGGTTCTAGCCATAGATCGAGTTATGTGAAGACGTATGCTTGATATTGCAAGGGACACCCCACGTCTGTAACTGTTAGCTATAGCTATGTTGAAGAATGGAATAATCTTTGAAATTCTGAGACACGATGTACTTCATTTTGATCACATCCAGCAATATGTACGCCGGACCAAAATATATTAGAGTTGCAAAAATATCTCCGTTACCATATATCAGGGGAATGAAAATGTTCAGTAGTTCGGTTTTGCAGAAGATGCAAAAACTACCGAGCGAAGTTTATTGTGTATAATTCCATATTTTAACTAAAAAATTAACCCCATAATATAAAAGGCAGTAACCCTTAATGAAAATAATATAAAAGGCATCAACCGTACATATATTTGCAGCACTTTGTTCCATTCCAAACCAAAAAACTTTACTGCAGACGCTTACAGGATATAGTTCGACGAGGAGCTCTGTCCGAACCGAATCAAACTGTAATCTGTCAATGGCGGGCCAACCGTCAATTACTGAACTCGAAGTTCCACCATTTACGCAATACGATGTAGAACATAGATTTATATTGAAAACATTTGTAAAACTTCTACCCAGCTTGCGATAATCAGTTCTAGAGCTTAAGGCTTCCGACTTACGATGAAATAGTTTTCGTCGGAAAGGCAGACATTCAAATCTTAGATAAACATTACCGGGAATGTGCGGCTTGCGGTTGCCGTTTTACGGTCCGCTTGAGACTGGTTTCTAGATACGGGAGAGGTTAACTGGTAACCGAAGTGCTTGCTCGCCAGTACTCCGTAACCCGATCGACAACAAGGGCGAGGAAGGGAAAAATAAAATCCCCGGAGTGCAAAGTAAGAACAATAAATAAATTTAATGTGACCGATTTATCACCGACAGTGGGCGAAATGATAAGTTTTTATTGCAACGGGAGGGTTTGGAAGTTAAGCCCAGTTCATAGATATTAGCCGAACAGGTCTCAAGTTTGGTCCACGAAATCGATCCGCGGTTTTATGTAGCATAAAATTAATTCAATTTTGCCGAAATGGGTATCCTTGGAGAACATCCTGCTGCTAATATGCAAATTAAATTGTTTAATTGATCAATAAAACGAATCGAGTCCAGCAGGTGAGCTGCTTGCTTGATGTGAATCAGATCAGATGTTTTGGTTTGTAGCAGTTTGAACGACTTGGAGGGAGAATGTAAACAAGTACGGCGTAAAATATTCGACTCGTAAAGTTATCAGTTGCATGAATCTAAGAGTAAGAACTTCACGAATCGTTTACGATTTCGCAGACGATGTTATTAATACTTGTAGTTTTACGATAGAAGCGTTTCATGATTATCTTCTTGTTTTGATTTTTGTCATATCAAGATTTATTAAAATTATTTCGATCATAAAGTCTTGTTCATGTTGGATCTTGTTGAATGAAAAAAAAGTTGGTATTCATGAAAACTCACTAACCGCTTGAATCACTATTTACAAGTAGCTTAATTGACAAAAACGAATGTATCGAAAAAGTAATTAAATTAAATAAAATAAATTAAACCATTAAATAATAAAAGGTTTTTGTCTAGGGCAAAAACTCAATACGTAAATTGAGCTGTCGTTCCCTACAGTGAGGATATAGAATTGCTGGAAAACCCAACTTTTTGTAGGAGCCTCGGAGACCCCAACTGTCATATATCATTATACTCAATCGAATGACATCGGAATGTCTGTGTGTAATAATTTAAAAAAATACTGTTCGCTTATTTTGGTGACGGCTTACCTATTTCAACAATTTTAGACTCATTTGAAAGCTAATATTGAAACATTCCGAAGATACAAGTGACGTAACCGACCAATCGCATTTATTCCATCTGCATTCTATTTTGTTGGAAAGGGTCATAATTATTATTGCTGATACTTTCGGCTCCGCAAACGTTACCGAATAGGCGACGTAAGCGATGAAGTTGAATTATCCGAAACAATCTGAACGAACCCTACCTGAGTAAAGTGTGGGATCATTTAGAAAACTCAATTTTTATAATGTGCTATCCGCAAATATTCATTACTTAATTTGATATTGATTTGGTCGTTATAACAGTTGAAAGATCAAAATCGAAGATAATAAATAGTCCTATGAGTGGAACAAATAGAGAAATATTTTTGCTCACGAATGCGTTATTATAAGGAACTATTTCTAATATTTCGTTGTTTTTTTTGCTGCGTAAAAACTACTAATGTTGCGGTGCTCTACGACGGAATGGATCTATATATAAAAAAACCATAGTATCACAGTAAAAAAACTATTGATTTCACACGGTCATTTTCTATCTCACTATCAATAGTGTTGTCGAAATTTCGATTAGTGCGATTAGAGCTCCTATAGATAAACGTATGTGTTTCAAGTTGTTTAATGAACAATGGTAACACCAACAGTATCTTTCTCGATAAACACGTCACAGATGACAGATGGATAGTAATAGTAAATAAATGCTACTTACGTATTAGGCTTTCTGGCAGTACATTTACAACCACAAACGCCAAGTCATTGTTTTGAAATGTATTTGTTTTCATCACGAAACACCTACCATGAAACAGTTCTAAGTACGATACAGACGATCAGTCAACTTCCGTCAACGTTGAAGTCTGTTTTTAAATTAGTTTAAGGCTTTCGTTATTGAAACGAATACACGTTCCGAACGAAAAAACATTCCCTGAGATTGACACAGCGAGTAAATAAGTGTTACAAACAGCTCCTCTCCATTGCCATTCTTTGCCGGTAACGGTCACCTAATACAACGTGTGAATCGTACTTTAGCCGAATGAAATATGATATTTGTTGTCATCACGAAATACCCCAGTGATTTTTTATTCTAGACAGTTCTCTCCTACTTTCAATGATTTGCTGCAAGGATGTAGAAAGCCTAATTAAGTTCACCGCTGCAAAAGTTGTGCTGATGGACCAATGCAATGCTTCTTCGATCTTGGCATGTGAAGAAAAATTTACTTTACTAATTCTGTTGTATCCGGTAAAACCTGCGGTGGTGGTACTACGTTATCTAGAATGGCCACTACATTAGTTTATTTGTTGTAGAAACGTTCATATTTGTGGGTAATTTAATTTCGTACTAATTTGTCGATTGTTTAATATATGGAAACTCATTCCATTTTATTGATTACAAAGTATCTTTTAAGCGCTAAGTAAAATGTATCATATCGATGATTCTAATCTATTAATGCAAAAGAAGAGCAGGTTTTACTGAAACTAATTTTACCGGGTTTTTCCCTGCTCCAAATAAACAATTAATAAAAAACAATAAATAAATAGATCACGGTTCATTACCTTTGTAACTACAAGCTGTATACCCAATTCAAGGCTACGACTCAGTTAGTTTTTCGTTGAAATCTGACTAGAAAAGCAGCTGATGAAAACAGTAATAAAATTGATAACATAAATTCAAGATTATCAACTAAAAATTAAATCTGAAAACATATCCGATAGTAGTCCTGGGGAAAATGTGAATGAATGTGAACATTAATGAAACAACTGCGTACCGATGGACAGTAAACAAGCCTTGATATCCAATTTTCATTGCAATAAATAATCTACCGATACCTCGGTACCGACTCAACATTCATAACATAACAGATCGGCTGAAAAATTCGTATCGTTTCTATGAGATGGCGCCACTAGAATTAAATCCATACCATTTTCAGTTAGTACCAACCTTCAAAAGATACGTGTATAAATTTGACAGCTGAGATATAGCATTTTGATTGAAGCTACTTTTGTTATTGTGAAAAAAATGGAAAAAAAGGAATTTCGTGGGTTGATGAAACATTACTTTTTGATGAAAAAAAGTACCGCCGATACCAAAAAATGGCTTCATGAGTGTTATCCAGACTCTGCACCGGGCGAAGCAACAATTCGTAAGTGGTTTGCAAAATTTCGTACTGGTCATATGAGCACCGAAGACGATGAACGCAGTGGACGTCCAAAAGAGGCTGTTACCGATGAAAACGTGAAAAACATTCACAAAAGGATTTTCATTGACCGTAAAGTGAAGTTGATCGGGATAGCTGACACCCTAAAGATATCAAAGGAACGTGTTGGACATATTATTCACGAATATTTGGATATGAGAAAGCTTTGTGCAAAATGGATGCCGCGTGAGCTCACAATCGATCAAAAACAACAACGAATTGATAATTCTGAGCAGTATTTGGAGCTGTTATATCGAAATAAAACCGATTTTTTTCGTCGATATATAACAATGGACGAAACATGGCTCCATCACTTCACTCCAGAGTCCAATCGACAGTCAGCTGAGTGGACTGCACGCGATGAACCGAACCCAAAGCGTGGAAAGACTCAACAATCGGCCGGTAAGGTTATGGCGTCTTTTTTTTTGGGATTCGCATGGTATAATTTCCATCGACTACCTTGAAAAGGGAAAAACCATCAACAGTGACTATTATATAGCGTTATTAGAGCGTTTGAAGGACGAAATTTCAAAAAAACGGCCTCATTTGAAGAAGAAAAAAGTTTTGTTTCATCAAGACGTGCATCGTGTCACAAGTCGATGAAAACCATGCTGAAATTGAACGAATTGCTCCCTCATCCACCGTATTCTCCAGATTTGGCCCCCAGTGACTTTTTCCTGTTTTCAGACCTCAAGAGAATGCTCGCTGGTAAAAAATTTAGAAGCAATGAAGAGGTAATCGTTGAAAGTGAGGCCTATTTTGTGGCAAAGGACAAATCGTACTACAAAAATGGTATCGAAAAGTTGGAAGATCGCTATAATCGCTGTATCGCCTCTGATGGCAATTATGTTGAATAATGAAAACGAATTTTGGCAAAAAAATGTGTGTTTCTATTAAACGATACGAACTTTTCAGCCGAACTGTTAATGGTGCAATTTGAAGCAAAGGCTATACTAACATGTGCCTATTTTCAAGAATTTCGTCAAGGAAATTAGAACTTTAAGAGATGGAGTTCAAATCGGAGGGAAAATATGTCTTCACAGTGGTAAAGCTGTTAACGGAAATTAAATCCGTTATCCTGCCCTTAACGTAGAGCAAAGAGATCATAAAGCAACAAGAGACTTAATGATGGAAGTTCATGAAAGTAAAGTTCCGAAACTAGGAATTAAAACATGTTTCTGGCTGTTCCTGACTTCAACATTAGTTTAGATATTTGTGCCAAATACAAACAGGGTATCCTCCTGATTACATGCACAGCGTTCTTGTAGAAATTGTTGAATTGATGTGGTAGCTAATCACAGACTGGGGGAATATGCTTTTCCATAATTGTTTCATTCTTATTTTTTATGATATTCTACCTAAACCATTTCTCGATTACTTTATGCTTCTTTCGTCGTGTGACTAAAACTAAGAAAAACACTTTTTTGAGTTAGTTCATACTATCCGAAATATGTTCAGGAATGTATGCTAAAATTTTCAGTAGTATGATACAGCCACGAATAACTCAAAATAGTAGTTTTCTAAAATGTTTTGTAGGAACGAGCATTGAGGTGAAATTCAGTACCAAAACAAAGCGAGCGAAATTTCAACGGCATTAACTGAACAAATCATCGCACAAAGCGTTTCACGCAAAACCGAAATATGGAATATTTTCAACGATTGAATGCAGTGGGCTTATATGTTAACACTAGGAACAGGCACTAATTAGGTATGGGTATGAACAATGAGTATTTTAATAGGCTGATGTGAGGGAAACATATTTGTGCATGTTGTTTAAGACGGTCAATTTAGTAATTTAATTCATAATCAAAAAGCAGTCATTCAATTATTACAAAAACTTGTTCTGGATAGTTTTAAGAAGGCAATTTAATTTGTATTTTCGTGACAGGTTTGACAAACCTCGATGGCTACAATATGTAATAAACCATACATTTTATATGTAATAAACCATACATTTTATAACTCAACCGATTATAACTGCCTTCAATTCGGACAGTCTAAGTTCAATAGAAGCTCTCCGGTCAATGAAGCCAGGAAAGTATCCCTCCTATTTTCTGGGGAAAATATGGGAACACTTGAGAGCTTTATCTGGACGGTCTTGTTCGATATCGTTAGTTTGGGTCCCTTCGCATTGTTCAATTCCGGGCAATGAAAAGACAGACTCATTGGCTAAGGTGGGCGCATTAGAAGGTGATATTTATGAAAGACCAATATGCTTCAATGAATTTTTCAGCATCTCTCGTCAGAAAACTCTCGAAAGTTGGCAAACTTCATGGAGCAATGACGAACTGGGACGACGGCTACACTCCATTATCTCTAGGGTATCGACGAAACCTTGGTTCAGGGGGATGAACGTGAGTCGCGATTTCATTCGTGTTATGTCGCGGCTCATGTCAAATCACTACACTTTCAACGCACATCTCCGGCGTGTTGGGCTCGCGGAGAGCAGTCTCTGCACCTGTGGCGACGGTTATCAGGACATCGAGCATGTCGTGTGGTCGTGCGTAGAGTATCGCGACGTCAGGTCGGAGCTACTGGAATCCCTTAGGGCCCGAGGTAGACCGTCCAATGTTCTGGTTGGGGATGTGTTGGCGAGTCGGGATAGTTTATATATGCTTCTCATATACCAGTACCTTAAACACATTAATATGCAAGTGTAATCCGTAGTATCCTCTCTCTTGTCGAGGCTAAGAATAATCTTCACCTACAGGTTCGAGACTAACATTCACCCGATTCTTCAAATCCCTCGCCTGTCCACCATCTCTGTAGAAAATAACAAGATCTTTTTGCTGTCACTAACTTCTTCGTTCCCCCTTTCTCCGTTTCTCCACCATCTCGATGTCAACTAATTAGATCTTTATCGTTTTTAGACATTCGATCTCATACCCCCTTTTTCACCCCGTTTTCCACAAAATTACTTCTCTATACTTCTTTCATTCTCTTAGGCAACATCATCGCCCACGAGAAAACTGCTCCAGTCGATGACCAACATGCGGGCCACCCACTTGGTCTCTGTGACCTGGGGTCCCGCGGACCCATTGAAACGTATAATCGTCATCTGCAAGACACTAGTGTCATATTTAATCCACCGACCATTGCCGATCGCCAGCTGCAGACGGAATCTGCCAGAATCGACCATTGCGACCGGAATTCGCCACTACCCTAATGATAATATCCTAGTTTTAAGTTAGTTATTAATTAAAATAAGAAAATGCCCTTGGCATCTTAGAGCTTAAGCAATGTGCCTTCAAATATGTTACTATTGAATAAAAAACTGCCTTGAATTGTAGCCACCGTAAAATTTCAATATCATAACATCGAATATATTCGAAAAAATACGAAAATTTAAAGATGTTTTAATACATTCAAAAGTATATCTAGATTTGTTTTCTTATTTGTTTGAATACTGCAATCGATTACTATTCTCTCTAATCGCAATTTTCGAACAATAACGAATATTGATGCAGAAAGCATGAGGATCGATAAAAAAGGTAGGTGAATAAGATAGGTTTCATTGATTAAGAGCTGATTTTCCATTGGAGTATTTTTTGCATTCGAATGCTTTCGAATGAAGTGAATCTTTCAACGTAAATTAGTTTCATAACGTAATTGGAGCTCTGCAACCATTTCTAACAGCTTCAATTAACCTCGAATGCAGTATCAAGTTTCTCAAACTGAGCTCAAACAGAGACAAGCGGAACTTTAAAAAGCAAAACTAGAACTAATTTACCTATATCACTCAGACGCGTGGGTGTTGAACCGAAGTGATGTGATGATGAAAGCGAAGTGACGAATGAGCGGTATTGAATGAATGATGAGATTTTGATCTTTACGTGTCTATGTAGGACGATGCGTAGGAGTTCAAAGGAAGTCAATAAAGATCATAGAACACAGAGAGGCGACATCGTGTCGGACCGTTTTCGATTGACGAGATTTTGGCATCTATTTTGTGCATTCTGGCAAGCTCTAGCAATGTTCCAGACATTCAATTGTAGTTGACGTCCCCACGGTCGTTTGTATGACAGGTCCACCACCAGCTCGTTTAATTATATTTTCCTCTACAAAGTCAGCTCCGGTACAGATACATGGTTTTGATTCAAATTTTGTAGAAATACAACTGAGCTAAATGAGAGAACAGTTGAATATTGTAACATTTAACGGTTGAAATTGAAAAAACTTAGTCTAGTCACATTGAAAATTAATTGTTGTATGCGTCAAATTTTCAAAATCTGGGTTGGCGAATTCATAGTCGCACCTTCGAAGGAATACGCCTGCAATGTACATAAAAAACATGCCAACCGTTGCGGCGTGATTAGACATAAATACTGTGAAATGAATGAGAACATGACAGATTTATTCAAATTTCGAATAGCACACGGTACTAATCCGTGATTGAAAGCAACCACTAAACTGAAGCCGATCAGAGAAATCATATGTATTGCGCTGTTTCCAACCAGTGGCATTCGTTAGACATAATGAAATGTTCATTTTCAATATCTATTGGCAGCGGGTTAATACTTTGGGACTAATTAGTTCTATAATTAGCTGACGTAGACAGTTGTGTCTCGTTTTCCCCTGTCTGAACGGTTCAGAACATGAACGCGCATTTCTACTGGATTTTTTTTCTTGTGCATGGTAGTTCAGACGAAGCCAAACGTCAGTTGCATCAAGCAACGACACACGTCTTAAATTGAAGCGAGTAGTCTCCGGATTTCCTCCGCTCTAAAATCAATAGCGTCTGATGGTGGATTTACGACAGCAGCCAGGATGATATTTTCCGTTCGCATAATCAATAGAAAGTTAGTTTCAATCGATGTTTTAACCATTTTCAGTTTGTTACTTATTTAGATTACAATAAATGGAATTTTCTGACACCAATCTAACTTGATTGATAACATGATGATGTTAATATTGTCATTGGCATCAATTCAATTTTTCTGAAGTGCATACTTAAAACTTGTTTGGGCGTTTGACATTATATGTTACAGTTGTATTTCAAATGCTATGATTGTTTATACACAAATGTTAGAAGGTAGAATGTTTGTGTTTGTAATTGTGATTGCGAGTGTGATAAAAATATGTACTTGATTTTTGATGTAGAACTACGGCTTCATTTAATGAAACCGTGAAAAAAGTGGTCAGGTTTTGAACATCTACAGCTCAAGAAATTAAGAACAGATTTTCGTTGCATTACACTTACTGCTGGAAAATATTTCGACGAATCGATTCAAGTCGATATCGATAGTATCAATTAGACAATTAGTCGAAAATGAATCACGAAAAATGTCTAACTGATCGTGTTTTCAAAACCATTATCATGACTTTCTCTAACAGAGACGACCATTTTGTATACATCACTTTCATAGCGTTTCACATGTTATGAAAAACCACGCAGAAAACCTAGCATCGTGGTTAACATGATAACTTGTGCGTCTTTAGTGCAGAATCAAATTGTCAAAAACTGTGTGAAATAATTTCCTATACGTGAAAAAATTGTGTGCTGAATTAGTGCTTGAATTGTGTTGAATACAGATAAGTAGTGTGTTCTGTGCATGCTTCTATTTGTATTGACGAAAGTGGCGAAATTACTGTTTGACGTTCGCCTAAACAAAGTGGCATCGTTCCGTAATTTATTGAATGATTTTTGTAATGTTTTTTCACCGTTTTTTGTTCTTTGAATTTTTTCCCTGTTGTGTGTGTTTGGCCGCTTGGTTTGTTCATGAAGCATGGGGGAATGCAAGAAGTGTGGGGAGAACATAGCCATATCGGATGTAGGAATTAAATGTTTGGTTTGTGAGAATGTATTTCACCAGCGCTGTTATGGCCTTACCCGAGCTATTGTTAATCGGGGAGCGGATTTACTGGCGCTATTGTGTAATGTGCAGAATGCTTAGAAGGTAACGTGGTATCTAGTATTTTCGATAAGGGTGATGTTCATTCGTTCTTTAGCAATATGAAACTAACATCCATTTCTGAATCGTTTCGCTGGTGTGCGGGTGAGCATCGAAAACAGATTAATATCGCAATAGAGAGTGGAATCGAGAGACTGATCAGGTCTTCCAATGAATCTTTCGAGAGAAAGATGACATGCTTGGAAAACAGTGTTGCCACAAAGTTGGAAGATTTGAAAAGTTTACCGATTTCAAATAATATGGCTGTAAAGAACAGAAAAAAAATTATTGTTGAGAGGAAAACTCATTCGGAGTCTGGCTAAATCCCTGCCGAAAACGAAAATATGATCAAATAATGATGAAGAAACGATGCTTGTTGACAATGATAATGACGATAAAAATAATGAAGTTTTTGCTAAAAAGGGAATTTCAAACACAGATATTTTATCTTGGAAATCGAAGATTAGAAAAGTTAGCATTAAAAATCGTAAGACTCGCCCGGTTATTGTGATAAAACCGATCGAGTCGTCACAAACGAGCAATGATGCAAGGAAATTTTTGAAATATGAACTAACGAAAGGAGGATTATCGGAAATATTGTACTTAAATATTGCCGGTTCATCTACTAATTTTGTCGCATTGCGGCATCTTGTGAAGAATAACTGTCCTTTGTTAGTTTTGCTCTCAGAAACACATATAGTTGATTCTAATGCTTTCGATCAGTTCAGTATTCCGGGTTACACTGTTGCTTTTTGCTTGTCACATTCCAGACACACGGGTGGAGTGGCCATTTACGCCAGAGAATCGATTAAATTCAGCATTCAATCAAACGAAGTAGTTGGAAATAACTGTTTTTTTGGGTATATCAGTTGAGAGAGGCAAGTAGATGAGAAACTATGGAGTTGTATTGAACATTCCCCATAGTTCAAGCGATCGCGAGTTTCTGGAAATTTTAGAAAACTGGTGGGAATTTTTTGTACATTTAGTAAAATAAATATAATTGCGGGAGATTTCAACGTTGATTGGCTCAGTGCTCAAAGTTCGAATCACTTGAAACAGTTAGCAGATTTCTTCAGTTTCAAACAAACTGTGAATGAATTTACAGGTAATTTCGAGGCATAGCAGAACTTTAATAGATAACGTATATTCCAATTTTGACGAAGTTTATTCTTGTGTGAAAACTGTTTGCAAGATTTCAGATCATGAGACAATAGCAATTTCCATAGCGAGTACCCCTAGAGATGGGAAAAATACAGTGAAAATTAAATGTTAGAAAAAATTTTCAAAGCAAGCCATGTCTCGACTTGTGTCAAGAAGCTTGTAGTGTACGCAGTTGACTGGAAAGTTGGATCGCTGGGCATCTATTCTTACGGACGTATTAATAACTAATAAATTAGTAACTAAAAAGTACGTTAGTTTGAACAGCTCGAGTAGCTGGTACTCAATGGAACTCTTACGATTAAAACGAGAGAGGGATAAACAGTACAAGAGGTTCTGTAGAACTAACAATGGAAGTCACTGGCGTGCTTATACCAATGCACGAAACACCTTTTCACGGGCCCTGAAGAAGACTAGATGTGAATATATTCAGAGGAAGATCGATCAAAATCAGAAAAACAGCAAGGAGTTATGGGAAATTCTTAAACAATTACTAAAACCTACACAAAGCTCAGCAAAAACCTTAACATTGAATGCTATAGAAAAACACTCAGAGAAAGTGATACCAGAAAAATTAAACAGTTATTTCATAAAAAGTGTACAGCAGATCAATCAAAGTATTGATTTGGTTGGTGAACCTGTTGAAATAACACTGTCGAAATTAGCCAATCACTTTTGAACAATTGAAAGACATTTGTTTTAATTTTAAAAAATCGGCTGGTATCGACAATGTTAACTCAAAAGTGATACAAGATTACTTTCATGTTGTCGGTCACGATCTGCTGGACTTGGTAAATGGATCGTTATACACAGGACATGTACCAAAGGTTTGGAAAGAATCCCAAGGTTACTGGAACGGATAAAGCCGAGGAGTACCACGTTGCACACGTTGGAAAAAATTTCTAACTTGTTGTTAAACATCAGCTGATTAATTATTTAAACTCTAACGGTTTTCTTATACCGGAACAATCGAGATATCGGAAAAGTCACTCTTGCGAAACCGCTTTGAACGTGGTTTTAGCAAAATGGAAGGAGAAAATCGAGATTAAAGAGACTGATTTTACAGTGTTTTTGGATCTCAAACGCGCTTTCGAAACAATTTCTAGACCTGTACTGTTACAAACACTACAACGCTTTGGTATCGAAGGAGTAGCATATAATTGGTTTGAAAGCTATTTATTTGATAGAACCCAGAGAACTGTTTTCAACGATGTTGTATCTAGTTTCCAGGGTAATTCACTTGGTGTGCCACAGTGTGTTTTAGGATCGATTTTTTCATAATGTACATAAATGACATGAAGCGAGTTTTACGGTTTTGTGAAATAAATTTATTTGCTGACGATACTGTTCTGTTCATTACAGCTAAGGATATGGCTGAAGCGGTTGCACATTTGAACGAAGACTTACATTTTATTTATTTATTTTTTCTTTTTTTTCTTTTTTAGGAGCAAGGGAATTCTCTGGCTCAGTGATTAGAATTCAAACAATTGAAACTGAATTTCGCAAAAACTAAATATATGATTGTCTCTTTTTTAAGCACTGAACATGAAGTCAATATTGAAATTGATGGACAAATTATTGTTCGCATTAGAGAGTTAAAGTATCTTGGAGTCATAATTGATGAAAAGCTAACATTCAAATCTCACGTTAACAAGGTCATCAAGAAGGTTGCCAAAAAGTACGGTGTATTATGCCGCCTAAAAAATGATTTATCGACCAGTAGTAAAATTCTCCTATATAAATCAATAAACTCTCCCCACATTGACATCTGCTCATCGGTTCTGTTCCTTGGTAACAACACGCAAATATTGAGACTACAGCGATTGCAAAATAAGGTCATGCGATTGATTTTGAAATGTAATAGATATACTTCCTTTAATATTCTATTGAATGCATTACAATGGCTTTCAGTGAAACAGAGAGTATATTATTTAACAAAGGTGTTCATTTTCTAAATTTTAAATGGAATGCTGCCTCGATATTTGTGAAATCGGATTGAAAGAGGAAGTGACTTGCATAGTTTCAATACTAGAACTACGTCTGATGCGAGAACACCAAACTTTTTTATCAGCCAGATCGCAAAACTCGTTATTGTACAAAGGCATTAGTTTTTTTTTCAATTTGAGGGGCTGGGGTCCACTAGGAGATTGATAGTACCTATTAGCTCTCTCTGGACAGTACCAGCATAGATGCCGTGTGGAATCCGGCGGAAAAAATGAACCAAGAATAGATCCATTGGGTTCCTGATTCCATGTCGTAAAAGGCGACAATTGCAGGAGTTTCTTTTCCCTTTCAGTTATCAGATATTTTCAATGTTTCACCTCTGATTACTCTATTTTACTAAATTATCTTTTCATTCAACCTATCATTTTCCGTCTAACTTCGGAGAAAAGTTTTATTTGGAATGTTTTCTTCTTCCATGTTATTGATTGTCTTTCAGGATTATAAAATGAATGATAAAAATCAACTAAGGCGCAAATCCGTTAAGTTCAGAATTGTGGTGGACCAGGATTCAGTTTTGGAATTCAGTACCAGAATCCAATCTAATATTTAGTTTCCGAATCCAGAATTAGTATTCAGAAGCTGGAAGCGATTACTGATATTATTAGATTGAATCTGTTGTTACTGCTGCTGTTTGAAGGTGACTGCTCGTTACGACGTCCGAAATTCGAATGAGCGCACGACTTCCCGAACAGAAGAAAATAGTTAGAGCATACCTTATTACGCCCTTATCTCCGACTAGCAAAAGATCTTAACGTGATGTTCGTGAGGTTGACCTAAGAGCTAATATAACTAAATAGAACACATTAATTTCACATCCGCATGAACAGAGTAATATCTGAATGAGGTATTTCCAACACCAAAACAATAGCACAGTTAAACTGAAATGTAGAATACAGTGACTCAACTTGAAATGTATTTGAATTATCTTTGAGGAAACATGATTGAGGTTTCGAAAAGTATATTTCTATTGTGAATAACACAATCAAATAAAACGATAGATAACTCAAATAGTCTGCTTAGCGGTTCCAGTTGAACTGTTTAAGTTTGCACTAAGTAGTTCAATTTGAACTGCTCTGCACTGACGAGTCTAAGACGAAACGTAAAGAAAAGATAAATAATCATTTCACTAAGTTTGTACATTTTATAATCCAAATCACACAAAAATTAACTTTTTATTTCTAAATTCACTAAAAATTTCGAAAACTTCTCGAACAATTTTTTAGAAACATCGGTCTTATACCTACATAAATAATATTATCTCTAAACTGCGGAATAATAGCAAAACAAACTATTATAAAAATAATAAAATAATGCCTAAATAAGCAATGGTAGTGAAATGAGCTATTACCTTGATATAGGTTTGCTATCACTTTTTATTCGGGTTGTGCCAATTTTTACTGCTGTTGGTGACAGGTTCTTAACACGAAATTCAGTTCTGTGTAAAGCACACGAAGAAATGATCTCTTTTAGAACGTAATTTACCTTCTATACTCGTCCAGTAGAACATCGGAACTGATATGTGTCTGATTACCCCGAAACCGTCGTCGCGGGTACGAGAAAGGCGAGCGAGCGTGCTACGAGAAAGGCGAGCGAGCGTGCTATCCCACATTAATATAAAACATAATCATAAATTGCTGATCGTATTTCGATGTTGCGTTTACTATAACTCAAGGTATTCTCGATTGACTTCTATCCATTCTTCTATTGGGCGAGTTTAAAAAGGCGCCCCATAGTGAAGTATATGTATTCACGTCAAAACAATGCTTCGAGCGAGTTTGAACAATTGTGGATCATGAAACTATTTTAGAAAATTCGACGGACATCGACACAGCAATTGATGATTTGAATCATTGCATTATCGAAAGCTCTTTGAGTTCCCAAAGCTCAAACTAAATTAAATTCTCCTATCATCGATGACAATCTTCAACTGCTCATTTGGTTGAAGAATGTTCGTCGACGACAATATCCACGTTCTCGTGATCCTACTATGAAAAACATAGTTAGGGATTTACAAAAAGAAATTAAACACAAATTTACTCTTTTGCGAAATGAAAATTTCGCTAATGAAGTTGAACAAATTAAACCATATTCTAAACCCTTCTGGAAACTTTCTAAGGTTCTTAAGAAACCTCAGAAACCAATTCCTGCTCTCAAGGAAGGAAATCAAATACTTTTTACAAATGGCGAAAAAGCTCAAAAACTTGCTCAGCAGTTTGAGAGTGTACACAATTTTAATTTGAACGCTGTGAGTCCTATTGAAAATGAAGTCTAACTGAAATATGATCATATTTCAATTCAGGTGTTATTACAAGATGACATTATTGAGACGAATGTTGATGAAATTAAGTCAATTATTAGGAAACTTAAAAACATGAAGGCTCGTGGCAATGAAGGAATTTTTAATATTCTTATTAAAAATCTTTCCGATGTTTTTCATTAGCTTACTTCCCAACAAGATGAAAAAACGCTAAAGTAATTCCTATCCTCAAACCTGATAAAAATCCAGCAGAAACATTGAATTATCGACCAATTAGCTTACTTTCTTCTATCAGTAAACTTTTTGAAAAAAATATCTTGTTGAGAATGATGTCTCATATAAATGAGAATTCAATTTTTTTATAAGAGCAGTTTTGATTTCGTCATGAACATCCAACTACTCATCAACTTGTCAGAGTAACGAACATGATAAAAGCAAATAAATCTTCTGGGTTATCCACTGGAGTTGCTCTTCTAGACATAGAAAAAGAATTCGACAGTGTTTGGCACAAAGGTTTAATAGCAAAAATGTCTGATTTCCAGTTTCCTATTTATTTGATCAAAATGATTCAAAATTATTTAATTGAACGTATTCTTCAGGTTAGCTATCAGAATTGTAAATCAGAATTGCTACCTGTACGAGCAGGTGTTCCGCAGGGTTCGAGCGTAGCTCCAATCTTGTATAGATTCTTCCAAATCTACCCGTTGGTGGTCAGAAATCGCTATTCTGTGACGACACAAGTCTGTTAGCCACAGGCAGAAATCTTAGAGTGATCTGCTGTCGCCTACAAAGAAGTTTAAATATTTCCAGTGATTATCTGTCAAAATGGAAAAATGAACCAAATGCAGCGAAAACGCAATTAATTATCTTTCCTCATAAGCCAAGAGCTGCTTTTCTTAAACTAAACAATAATCACATTCTCAAATTCAATGGCTTGGAATTGACATGGTCTGATCAAGCTAAATACTTAGGTTTAACGTATGACAAAAAACTAACTTTCAAGGATCACATTGAAGGAATTCAGGCAAAGTGTAATAAATATATTAAATGTTTAATTCCTCTTATAAACAGAAATTCTAAGCTCTGTCTAAAAAACAAATTGGTAATTTATAAACAAATTTTCAGACCAACCATGTTTTATGCAGTACCAATTTGGTCAAGTTGTTGTTCCACCAGGAAGAAACGCTTCAAAGGATTCAGAATAAATTTCTGAAAATGATTTTGAAGCGTCCTCCCTGGTTCAGTACAAATGAGTTACACAGACTCACAAATATAGAACCATTAGATGAAATGTCACATAATATTATAAGCAAATTCCGACAAAAATCGATGCAATCTTTAATTGAATCGATTCGCTCTCTGTTTTAGTTAGTAAGTTAGTATATAAGTTCCTTTTCCCTACACAAAAATCTCAGAATTGCGGAAGCAAATGATGTCCTCATGGTAATAACCAAAACATGTATATAATAGGGCTGAAAAGTCACAACTTGTGGCTGAACACCCCATTTAATAATTTAATTTTAACTCATATTCCAATAAATAGTAAAAAAAGTGAAGTGACATGCAAGTGAAGTGAATGTGAAAGTGGAAGTGAGAACGGTAATAAGGGTCATATATTTTTTAGTGTAATACTTGTTAATTTTTCAAAACTTCGCACAAGATCAAAGATGTTGCTACTGTGCGAGAATTTGTTTAAAGGTTTTAAATTTTAATTTGCATAAAATTTAAAAAAAAACTGCCGTGTAGAGCATGCCACTGACACTCGGTTGGGTGGCTGAACAATTGTGCACAAACGACGACTGGTGCGTAATCGGAGTAATAAAAAGTATAACACCGTTAGGATATCCGTCAACTAGAGTAGTCTGGAGCAACAACCTGATGTCGCGACACCTGAGGGAATGCAGTCGCTTCCGACAACATGCCATCTTCAATTATAATTATGGGACTCAAAGTCAGTCGCACGTTAAAATTCGCTCGACGTATGCAAATTAATTAATCCCCCTCGTTCACTGGCGAAGCTGGCCACTTGTCTGGCAGATATGCCTATTGCCCGTTTCTTTGCAGCCTAGTGCCCGTCTGGACTATCTGTCCCAGCAGTTTTGGAGTCACAAGTCGCTATTCTTGTGTGCAGTACCGGTTCCAGCTGCTGGTTTTATAAGATTAACGAAACGGTGTAAGTGTTAATTTGTTGCTTTGTTTTTGCACTTTCATAATTAATGTTGAAAAATTTACACGATATTCGTTAGCGAGACGGCTTTTTCCCCTTGCACGTGTCGTGTTCTTTGTGAGCACGGGAGACTACCTCAGGATGTTCAAATAATACGAAATATGTACGCTTGATGAGTGGTGCCACGGAACAGTACATGGAATGGCACTTTGAAGTCACTGAACTGAGTTTAAAAGGGTTTTTGTTCGAAAAGTTTCTGTATTTTTGTACTTTCTTCTCTCATTAGCATCATTGGTTGTCTTTTCTAGATAGATAATATGGTAATGTTTCGGAAGTGCACATCATAAATCGAGTAATATAACCTAAGAGCGTTTCTTTTTTTTTTACTTCACTACTCGTAATCCCAGTTTTCCAGTGACTGCGGTGGGTCCAGAGCTGAAATCGACGTGCCAGAATCGTTGTTAGAATCCGGACGTAACCCGGGGAAACATCAACAACAACGTAACAACAACACGGCTCCAAAACCAGTAGGTGGTACCTGTTGCTCTTCACCCAGCCGTGTGCGATGGAACTGCACCGGAAATGTAGCCAGCTATGAGAGAGACTGCTAGAAATTAGATCAATTTGCCGCTTGTTGGGTTGGCTGATGCAGAAGAAAAGGCAATGAAGAAAATTCCAACTAAGGAACTATTTTACACATCGACTTTGAACTAACTGTGGCTGCTCAACCAGTCGAGCTGCGGGCGGGAAAGCATAAAATTTGTCATTAAAATGAATAAACATTCACGCGTGGAGGGCGGCACCCCGCCGTGGAAGATCATCCGCGGGTGCAGCCAGGGTTTGTACTGCGACTGGCGAGGTTATTTCTGCAAAGTGAACGAAGAAGCCGTACATTTCCCACTGCTGAAAGACATCCACATAAATCGCGACTCCTGGTGTGACTGAACCCTGGTAGTCAGTGTAGCGACGACGTGTGGAGGAATTTAAATTTATATAAACAAAACACACCGAATTTATGTTCAAACAAAAGGTTGAAACGATCTGAACTAGCTGGAAGCGCGATGCGGAAAGCGAAAAGGCAAATGACTGGAAAAGAGCGCCGAAAACTACATACTAACGAAGCACGGACAAAAAAAAAGATGAATAATCGTTTCGGTCGAAAGTCGGTTTCGCGCGATGAGATCTAGTTTCTAGGTGTATCGGAGTCGAGAAACAACACTCCCGAAGTGACTCCATTCACTGGACTCCGTCATTTGTTATTTAGGTGAGAGACACAGAACGCCGCGCGAGTCTTTGAGAAGGCAAGAAAAACGAACGCGATGGCAGATCAATAAAAATTTTAAAATATGTTAACAGCAAAATTTCAATTTTATAACTTCTGTCTGCGCCAACGGCAGCAGTGGTATGTGGTCTCGTGTGGCCCAGGTGCCTATATCGACTGGATGCCGTGGTCAGCAGAGTTACAGTCTGACTTGGGGTGGTGGGAACTTTTCGCTTCGGCTGATGCCAAGCCAACGGAGACCGAAATCAGACAGCGGCCGGTGATGCGGCGATATATTAGCGGGAACCCAAAAACGGGAAAATGTATCTTCCCTTCGTCGACATAATAAAATCTTCGGAATAAAGTCACACACTCAGCAGGGGCCTCCTGGGGAGCTTTCGGGAGTCCTCTAGACTCGCCAAGACGCTAAGATTATCTTAATTGTTTGTTTTACGCTGACGGGTTCAGCAGGTGCCTTGGTTTACATTTAATTAAAGCTGGGTATAACTTTTTTTTGGCTTCGAACATTGATAGGATCGACAAACAAAGTGAGATAATTACTTCGAATTGAGATTACGAACGTCACTGCAAGCTCCAGACACTTTTTGATCGTTCGATTGCCAGAAATTTAAATCCATTCTTCGGAGACATCTTGTAACATATTTAACGTCCAGCTGTCCAATCATTAAAATACAGAAAGTAATGATTTTATCGGTATTTTTAAATGAACACCTACTTAGTGAACATGCAATTAATATTTTTTCATTTATCGAAACCAAATGCATGAACCAACCTGTCCGCATCCAGTTGCTATCGTGGAATGACCACGAACATTAATTTGATTTGAATGTTACGTAATGAGCTTACTATAACTGAATTCAAATTGAGCTCCATTAATCGAATCAAATGGTCATCGGATGGAACAGGGGCTGGACCCACTAGAAGATTGATAGTACCTATTAGCTCTCTCCGGACAGTACTAGCCTAGATGCCGTGTGGAATCCGGCGGAAAAAAATGAACCAAGAATAGATCCACTGGGTTCCTACTTCCATGTCGTAAAAGGCAACAATTGCAGGAGTTTCTTTTTCCTTTCAGTTATCAGATATTTTCAATGTTTCACTTCTGATTACTCTATTTTACTAAATTATCTCTTCATTCAACCTATCAATATCCGTTTAGCTTCGGAGAAAAGTTTTATTTGGAATATTTTCTTCTTCCATGTTATTGATTGTCTTTCAGGATTATAAATGAATGATAAAAATCAACTATTGCGCAAATCCGTTGATATAACAAAGTTAATAACAGAGATAACATATATCGATATATTGAATACATAGTAAAAGCACTTGATATTAATATTTCAAACAATAAATTAATATTTTTCTCGGTAGCCGGCTGCCCAGATCAACCAATATAACCAATTAATAATTTAAATAAATAATTAAAATAATAATACGGAAATAATAAAGAAACAAACGTGAAATCTGTTGACTTTTATTGGTGATTTAAAATGATTTTATAACAACTGTTTAGAATATGTCAATGCAATGAATCAACTATTTTGTCTAAATCCTATTTACTCGTTTATTTTGTATCACGTAATTTCATTCATGAAAAATAGGGAAGTTTTTATTCTTTACGCGATAGTAGTGTAAATTTTGATTTAGTTTCCTTGAATAAGAGCTGTGAATCAAGACTTCCCGGGACTTTAATATAGGATATTGTTGAAACGTTCACTCGGGATTCAGTAAGTTTAGTGGTGCATCCGAGCATCTTGAAACCTTGAATTCGCACGCGAATAATACCAATACTGAAATTTTTACTAACATATATCCTTCTCCTGTGACACTTGTGGAGTGCGCAGTAGTATATACGGCCTCTAGTAACAACAAGTGTTGGACTAACATCCCTTCCCATTCCTAAGACGATCTACGTTCGGGCCTGGCCGGCGCCGGTACTGATCAATGAATTCTGGGATTACCAGAAGATGTACATTGAAGGATGATTTACCAGTCCCAGGTCGGATCATCTAGAAACTCCCTGTACAATTTCAGCTAATCCCGATCAGTAACGGAGTAGCAACCAGGGGTGATCGCTCAAGCTCAAGCTCAAATGGTCATCGGATGGAACAATGTCAGGTGACTATGGCGGATAGAGCCGAACTGTTTATTGCAGTGTTTACACAAAAAAAAAACTTGCAGTACGTAATGTTAGAGACATAACCGCGAGATTGACGTAGGACTGCTGTCGATAAGGGGCAAAGCACTTTAAAAATGCACATTCGTTTTGGTACATTGTTCTACTAATCAATAAACCATCCATTTCAAATAAAATCTCATTAGTTTTTAGTGAAATGCTTTGAATTCGGAACCGATTCGCGTCACTCATGGAGTTGGATGTTGTATGGATTAGAGATGACACTTGGTCTTATGGAAAATCGATTTTATAAAATCAAATTAATGTATATGAGGAAATCTAATGAACTCTTCGCTTGATTCTTTGTGGAGACTCTGAAAATGGTTAGGAACTAAACTATTTGACTGTTATTGCGGATTATTATAACACTACCGTATATGGCCTTCAGAACTGTCGATTGTGATATGTATTCCCTCCGTTGTGTTCAAACATTGATAAATTTTCCGCACTTGTTAGAAGCGAAAGCCGCACTGTAAACGGAGCGAACGATAGACATAGTAGAGCAAAAGATCAAAATCGTTCGTTTTTTCCTGGCGCAGAAGGCTCCGCTTTTTCCGTTCGTTCAGCAACAAAACCGTGAGGATCAATTCAATACTAATGGCGTTTTCGTTGAGGCATCAATAAACGAACAAAAATGACAAAACCATAAACAGTAACCATTGACTACAAAAAAAGATTCCATTGCACAGAGCTACACCAAACTTTTGATGAGTGCTACACCAGTGGTATCGGTGCAGAAAAAGTGTAGCACTGGTGTAGTGCAATTGGTAAAAACGTACGGTTTCAGTGTAGCTTTCGCTACATCAGTGTAGTGCAATTTAAAAACGAACACGACATAAAGTACTAAAGTAAATTTTACTCTTTACGCGAATTCGTTTGAACATTTTTCCAGAAAGCGGTTCGAACGGATTCAAAAATAACAACATATATGATTTTGATGTCGGATTTTCATATATCAGTGGAAGAAACTATCAAAATGCTTCATTTCTGGAATTCAGAAGTGCCAAATTGTGGTATTCTCCACGATATTAAACACTTTACGAACATTTTTTCTCGAACGCGAAGCAACCAGATGCAAGTTTTCCCCAATGCAAACGACCAGCAGCTGGATGACGCAATCGCTTTTGTTTTAAAGCGAAACTGCGAATGTCCAACAGCAGATATGCTCACACAAGAACTAGTTCTTGATTTTCTGCGTTTAGTCTTGAGGAGTGAAACCTCATATTCGCCATTGATTGAAGCACCAGTTGAACAATGCCGGATGTAGTTCCACTGACGTAGGTGGAAGCCTGCTCACTCGATGTGTCTCCGTTCATGGATAATCATATACTGAAGCTAGTAAAAGTCCAACAGGGTCTCTTCATAGATTCGGTTGTTTTTGATGTCTTGTGTTTGGACCTATTTTTTCACTATATAAACAATGTTTACGCAATAAAAAAAACTTTTAAAATATTGTGTCTTGCATTTTGAGATGCAAAACTACTTTTTCGTAACGATCTTCATAACGCGGCTATTTTTCCTGCAATGCTCTGTTAAAACGCATCAATTATCGTCTGTATGCGTCACCAGAGCTGGGTTCGCCCGGTCGAAGCAGCTTATTCCAAATAATGTGCAATCGATTCCACATATGAGGTTAGGGAAGAATCTCACCGTTCGATGTCCTTTGGCTTCAAGGGAAACTACATGGCTTGATTTGATGGATTCCCTAGGTTGTCGGCTCATTGCATAGGGCACTGGTTTTACAAGCCAGTTGTCGTATGATCAAGCCTCGACCTGGAAAGATTCTTAGTGTCAAAAGGATTATAATACTAGCCATGCAATGACCTAGTCAAACCTAGACTTACTCATGCTCATGCTCATGCTCTGTTTATTATTATTATTATTATTATTATTATTATTATTATTATTATTATTATTATTATTATTATTATTATTATTATTATTATTATATATTATTATAATTGACATCACTGCACCACCGCACAGTGATGCCAAGGTGGCAGAAATCCAAAAAATAAATTTATTTTTTTCCTGCACTGTATTTTTTTTTTAATTTTCAGATAAGTGAAGGATTACAGTTTAAAGTATAAACATTTATGAATAAGAAATAATCTCTCCATATTCTCTCAAAGATTGGGTATTGTGCACTTTCTTTTCATCCTTCCATACAGAATATATGGCGCAATGACGATGTTTTGCGATTAGAGTTATATATAGGTAGGAAAGGGCTGCCACTGTTCAATAGTATTTGATTTTATAGCATTTTTTCTCTACTTTTCAGAAAACACTATGCGATCCTGCACATTTCTACACCTTAAATGTTATTTTCAATAGTTTACGGGGTCGACAATAAAAATCACAGAAACAAGGGCCAGACTGTAGTAACTGAAGTCGGTGTCAGTAAAATTTAAATAAACGGCTTTATGATAAATGAAACCAGAATATTTATAACATACATCACATAAAATACCTATATAAATGTCGTTATATAAATCTATTTATAATATATCATGCGTTCAAATAAATTATTGAAGTTTCATGATTTTTAGTGAGAGTATCACTGCAGTACCATTTTTCAAAGTATAGTCCATTGTTATATACCACCACTAAGACTAGGATACCACGTATGAAAAATTACTTTTCCTCAGATTCGACAAATAAATCGATCCAATTTTTGGTGGTGTCGTAGTTTTTGAAACTGACCTGACAAGTTATGCGCAATGGAATGGAGCAAATTGGAAGCGTGTGGAACAATGGTTGATAAAAAATAGCTTTTTCGCAGCGATTATAAAAAAAAACTTTTACAACTTTCGAAGCATGAAGTCTTGCATTGTCATGAAGCAAAAATACAATGCCATGAAGATCTTCATATTGCGTCCGCTTTTCATGCAATGCTCTGTCCAAATGCTTTTGAGTAGCACATAATAAATAGCGCCCAGTTGATCCCACCACATGCACTTTTTCTGTTCTCCGGAACTTTCTTGTAGTTCATATAAAAAATTCCCAAATTCGAACTACGAAAACCACTTTATGCATGTTTGCTCAGCGTCATTTTTTTCGTCATTTTCCATTTTACATAGTTTAATAAGATACTTTAACATAATAAAAATCAACTATTCTTAGTAAAGCGGTAGTATTCAATCCAATTTTATTTTGTACTTGTGTTTGTGTTCTTCCATAAAGTCGAAAAACTTAAAAAATGCAAAATACAGAACATTTTTCAAAAATTAGTATTTTTATTAAAATAAAAAAAACACTTTTTTGATTATTACTCTCCCATCTTCAATCATAGTGCCATAAAGTACATCAGTTGTATGTTACAACATATCAGAAATAAAAAATTTTAAGATAAGCCCTTCTGGAGAAAATTGATATTTTCAAGATACAAGGAAAAGTTTTTTTTTCTCTGTGTATACATTTTCCATACAGGTTTAATCATTCTTTGAAACATTAGTTAAAGCTCCTAATCAATCACGAAATAAATAAAAATACACAAGTTAATTTATTTTAAAAAAGTCGTCATTTTCCGGTTCATAGCGAACGGTGCATCATGTCACTTTTAGGTGGATCGAATATTTTTTCATACATTATCAAGATGGAAATATATTCAGAGACCTCAAATTATTAATAAAAAATCATCCAGCTGACGTTTATCGACGTATTTATGGTTTTTGCCAACTTTTGTATGGAGAGGCATCACTGTGCACCGGCATGGTAGTACTGCACTACCGGCTGTGAAAATTGCATATTTTTCAAATAAACTTCAATTCATTGACATTCTTTTATTTTTTCTTTTTTTATCATTTATTTTGCATCGGCTTTACATTATTTTATTCTTTAGGTCGCACTTATCAGAAAATAGCAAAGAAAATTATCAATTGCAGTGCCGTCTTTTACCAATATCACACACTAGTAGCAGACATCCGTTACCGTTTCCTTTTCTTTACAGCGTGTACGAAATAGAACACAGCATGCATCGTTCGTTTTGTATTTTCCTCTACCACCGTTTCACCACGTACTGGTGTTGTGCATATTGTATATTGTTGTATGTATCTTACTTATATGCCGATTTGAAAACTATGACACTCATTGCTTTGTAACTGCGGAGCCGGAGGTCGGATCCAGATGAAATTTCACAGTAGCTTGAAAGATAATATGAGCTTTAATTCAAATCAAGATTTGTGAAAATCGGTTCAAACATCACTGTGAATTTTATTTTTGGAATTTTTCTGCACCACTTTCGGTGCTTCCGGAATAGAAAAAGGGGGGACCAGTAATGCCGAATTAAGTTGTTATGTCCACAAACTAACAAGATCTACAAACTGGAATAATTTATCAGACAGTTTTACGGGATTTGTGCATACTTTTGACCATCGTTCGTGAAAAAATACTAATGAAATTGATGAATGACCACTTATCACATTTTAGCTCCGAAACTGGAAGTCGGATCTGGATGGAAGGCTCCATAATTTTTTAGAAAACTATGAAAGCATTTGAATTTTAGTTTGTTAAATATGATGAGTCGTTTCAGAGAAAATTGAGGGCACACCTTTTCTCTAATTTTAACATAGTAACATGTAACTCCTATATCTCTGGAACCGGAAGTCGGATCGGAATGAAATTCAATAGGAGGCCATGGGAACATGAGACCTTTCATTTGAATCTTAGTTTGTGAAAATCGGTTTAGCCATCTCTGAGAAAAGTGAGTGCATATTTTTGTTACATTGCTATATGACACTCGGACATCCGGGCTTTTACTAAGGTACGTGCACAGAAAAATCTAGCAAGAATGTAACCAACCTTATTCACACTATGCTATTGTGTGAATGTGAAAGCATTGTGTTGATAATAGATTTCAAAGCACAAAAATGACGAATGTTCGACTAAGTGCCTTCTTGATATAGCAAAACTACTAGAAATCGACTAAGTGCCTCCTTGGGTAGCAAAACTACCAGAAGTCTCAAGTTTGACAATAAGTATCCATTTAAAACGCTTCCGGGATGGATTGACTCTTGACCGGGAACAGAAAAGTTATGCAAGAAAAAACATAAACATTGTTCCAAAGGACTACAAGCCTTCAATCATCCCGCAGCTTCTTTTAGTAGAAATGTACTGATGCATTGAGAAGCAAAAACTAGAAAAGATATACAAATAATACGAAACGATGCTAAAAATTGAGAAATTCCTTCCAGATAGGTGATAGAGGACATTGTGTGGAGCTTAATTTGATGTAAATGATTTGTTAATTAACTCTTTGTTATGATGATTTTCTTCGGGATCGAGAAATACCATATGAACCAAATATGCCGATCAAGATCTTGATCGCGCATATTCTTTCTTGTTAAGTATGATAAGAGGATTAAAAAATATGAAATAGAAAATTCCACTCTCACAATAATTTCCCGTGTTTCTTTGCGGTTGCATCTCTAGTCAGCGAACAGCTTAACTCATGTTCGACGACGACGTTGCTCATGTTAAAAATCGAACATTAGTGCATTAATCTCAACAGATAAGTCATAATAATCGAAACGATTAATATGACTTTACAGTCCACTTCTGTTCGCGACAAAATCAACTCTAATATCTCAGTACGGTATCATGCGACAAAATGTGCGTTGGTGGATCCACATTAGTTTTGCTCAACGTGAGTAAAATTTTGCCAACAATAAAACCTGTTTACGGTTCCATGCGGTGAATGACTGGCGAGAATGGCATAAGGTGACCCATACGAAAACATTGAGTGCATTCGGTTCAAAACGACTGCGAACGAGGTGGGTCGAAGGCAGACAGGTGATTGAAAGTAGTTAAGTGGTGTAACTATTTCTTCGAAAGAAAATCAACGCAAAAAGCTTTTGACATAAGCCTGTTCGCACGTTCTTTGGACCTGGCCGGGTTCAGGCTTCATTCCATATCCATAGTTCCAAACGACGGAGAAGTATTTCAACGAACCTTTTCACTGTCCGGTACGGAATGCAGGATGGATATGGAGTAGTTGCTAGGTCCGTGATTTAATGTATAACACGCTGCCGTCTCACCACCGCCGTCGCAAGTGGTGCCATAAAAAGGTGCCACAGTACCCATGAGCACCTGATCCGGAGCTGCCCATAGACGGACGGGGTGACTTTCGGTGGAATTGTGTTAATAGATCAACTTGCAGGAAAGCAAGGCCTACGCGCTAGAGGGCTCAGGTAAACAGGTTGACCAATCGAACAAGGGATAGGGGCAGTTTTGTACAAGTATTTCCAGACATGTACTCGATGAAAGTTGATTGATTTAGTGCTTCATTTATTGTTTCTTCATTGCTTATCTCAGATATAGTTGGGTTGTTGCGTAATCGTTCAGTTTGGGACTGTAAATTTTAGTGTAAATAATTATTGGAATGCGGTTAAGGATCAAGAGTAAACCAAGTTTCCTGGTGTTAGAAATTTGTATATTACATACTTCACGTTTGATACGTATATCATAGATCTAAACCCCACACCACAAAAATGAATATGATACAATTTCTTGCACTTGTAATGGGTAGTATGGTTATCAATGGATACAATCAAAGTTAATTTTCAAGTGATGTAGGTGAAGGTTATAGGTAACAATAGTCGTAGATCTTGTTCTAAAGAAAAAAGAATATTGTAGATTATTTCTTAAACACAATATTGATAAATTTAGAAATGTACACCTTGGACTAAAAATATAAAATTGCGCATTCTAGCATGTTAATGTAAGGCCCCTGTATTATTATTATTATTATCATGTATTATACGAAATAACATTAAAGATCATTCCCGTTCCACAATATTCATTTAACTCTATCACAAGCGCAGTAAGTTTTTTCATCGCTAAATTTATATATAAACAGATTCATGTAAGATCTTACGCTTGATGAAAAGCGTTCAGAATAATTTGACAAGAAACCTACCAGCTACCAGCTGATAACATTGGCGGTATGATACATTTTTTCCATTACAGTATGGGACACTCACACTCATGTAATGCAGCCGGTAGTACTCGTGCTGATTCCACCGAATTTATATGTTCAGTGCAACTAGTTTATCCAAGCCGCGTTTACAATTTAATTTCAAACATTCTAATATTTCAATAATACATGCTTAAACTAATATAAAGGATTGTTTCATATTGAAATATTAATTTTGACCAATATTTCGTCGATGTTTGATGGAAAATTGCATACAGACTTAGTTTTTGATTTGTTGTTACATGCTTCAGTGCATCTGTATTGTATTGCGCTATACAAAATAAACAAAATTAAGCATGTTTTGTGAAAAAGCAGTTTTCCGAAAGAATAAAGAGTTTTTCAAAACCATACCGTATTTATTGCCTTTGGCTTCTTCGAGCAAAGGTTTCTATTTCGCAGGAATTTTTATAAAAGGTATATACATCTTTATTTTGAAGCGAAATTTGCGAGAGAAAATCCATACAGATATGTGTTAGTTGCTGATGGAATGTGTGGTAGTGCAAACAAAATTATTTTCACTAGTAGTTTTTAGCAAAATGGAAAAGATTTCGTTCAAAGTTTCTACTTTTCTTTAATTGGCATTATAAGCAGAAACGAATGATTTGTTTCATTTTCAACTATATAATAGTTTTATCTGATCAAATTCGGAAAAAAGATGATGAAACATTATTGACATTACCTATACGCTTGCAGGTAGACCACCTCATTGGACCAGTCGATTGGAAGCCCATCAACCACGATCTTGCAATCAGCTGGAGGAGTGAGATGTTATGATAAACTGTATGGAAACAGGATCGCCTGAGTTTTTGAAGCGTTAATTGTTATCTTCCAGGTGTTCATATAACTGACAACGGAATCAAGGCAGTTTTGCAGCTTTTTGGTGAGATAATTTGTGACCCTTCCTTTGCAAAGGATTGCGGTATCATCCGCGAAGAAGTAGATCTGGCAACCTTAAGGAAAACGAGGGAAATCAGAGGTGTAGACGTTGTATAGTACTGGTACGAGAATACTACCCTGAGGGACTCCAGCGGGTACGTCGAAGCCATTTGACAGAGTTCCGTTCACGCTGACTTTGAAACTTCTGTCACTGAGATAGTTTTGCACTATCTGGATGAGGTACACTGGGAACTTGTAGCGATACATCTTGTAGATGAGACCTTCGTGCCAGACGTTGTCGAATGCCTTCTCGACGTCCAGTAGGGCCATAACTGTAGACTTTGCGACGAGCTTGTTACAGTCGATGATGTTCACTACTCTTTGCAACTGATGAGTTGTGGAATGGCCCTTTCTGTTCAGGCAAGAAAATATTGTTGTTTTCAATGTGCAACAGAACACGATCTAAATGAGCCTTTCGAAGAGCTTGCTAAACGACGACAGAAGGCTAATGGGACAATAACTAGAGGGATTCTTTGGATCTTTAGGTTTCAGTAACGGTAAGACCTTGGCGATTTTCCACTCCGAGGGGAAGTAGTTTAAATCGAGACATCTGTTAAACACATTGGCAATAAAGGTGTAGGTCTGATGGCTGAGTTTCTTCAATATAAGATGAAAAATCGAGTCAAAGCCCGACGTCTTCATGTTTTTGGATGATTTTACTGTTGCGGCAACTTGTTCGGGTTTAACCTTGACATTATCCGAAATGTAGCAGCGGGAGTTACGCAGAGTGGACATCGTTTCTCGAACTGCGTCTTCCATGGGACTGACAACGGAGTTGCCCAGGTTGTGAGAGCGCAATATGTGATCACCGATTGCAGTTGCTTTTTCAAACGGTGTGACCAGAATGTCGTTGTTCTGAGCTAACGGAGGAATTTGTTTCGGTTTGGACTTCAATACCTTTGACATCTTCCAGAAAGGCCGCGAGAACGGGTCCAGCCTTTGAATCATTGACGAAAAGTTTTTCTTTTTGTTTCGATTATAGAGATTTCAACCTTAAGGTCATTCGCCTCTTCGGGCCAGAAAAATTTTCTGACCCTATGTGCGGGGATGGGAATCGAACCAAAGCGGGCTGCGTGAAACGAAATGTTTTCATTTTTCAGATCATCTACTCGAGAACTGATCATCTCTGGCAATTTCGACGCAACGTACAGGCTACACGCCACAGGCCGAAATGTGCAGAGATACCAGTGGTAACCTTCTCACGAACGAACGTGAGGTGATCGACAGGTGGAAGCAGTACAATGACGAACATCTGAATGGCGAAGCACAAGATACAGAAAACGGTACAGGAATCAATCTTAGTGCACACTCAGCCGACGACAGATTCCCAGCCCCTGATCTGTCGGAGATAAGTGAGGAGATCGGCAAGCTGAGGAACAACAAAGCCGCGGGCAATGACCAGTTGCCAGGTGAGCTGCTCAAACATAGAGGAGAGGCATTGGCTAGAGCGCTGCACTGGATTTGGGAGGAGGAGATTCTACCGCAGGAATGGATGGATGGAGTGGTATGTCCCGTCTACAAAAAGGGCGATAAGCTAGATTGTTGCAATTACTGCGCAATCACTTTGCTCAACGCCGCCTACAAGGTCCCAAATCCTTTGCCGTCGTCTATCACCAATAGCTAAGGAATTCGTGGGGCCGTACCAAGCGGGATTTACTGGAGCCCGCGCTACTACGGATCACATATTCGCGATAAGACATGTACTCCAGAAGTGTCGTGAATACAACGTACCCACGCATCACCTATTCATTGACTTCAAAGCGGCATACGACATAATCGAACGAGAACAGCTATGGCAGATAATGCACGAATACGGTTTCCCGGATAAACTGACGTGATTGGTCAAAGCAACGATGGATAGAGTGATGTGCTACGTCCGAGTATCTGAGACGCTCTCGAGTCCCTTCGAATCTCGGAGAGGGCTACGTCAAGGTGATGGACTTTCTTGTATCGGTTCTCGGGTTCCGGTGCCGGAAGTGCATATAATAGTAAACCCACTTCGTTTTCTTAAGATGACATACGCAATCGAAGCGCTGTTTTATTCTGTATTTTATGCATGAACAATCTCTTGGTTTCTTTCAAAAATCGAAGAGAAAAATTTTGAATAGAATACCACAATATTATATGTACATGAGAAATGCATCATTACACCACTAGGTGGATTAAAACAGGTTTTTTTCATTCTTTAATCTCGGTACTACACTTTTTTTTAGAAAAGAGGTGCTCTTATCGGTATCAAGTGTATTCAGGAGACGGACGGGGTTTTCAATTGTTCACTATTCATACTCTCGTCCATTGGTTCGGTGAGGCTGTTGTTGGTGGAACATCGTTGAGAGGTTTTCCTCTCTTCTTGCTGCCACTTTCCCATGCCTTGAGTGCACTGGAATCGTGCTGTACATTGGTTGCCGATAATGGCTTCGTTGATGAGAGTGTTTGATTGTTGTTTAGTTTTGTATCAGAAGCACAGTGGCTAGTTGGGGCCGATGTAGAAGAAAAAAAAGGGTTTCCCTTGGGTGTTGGTGATTTCTTGTTTACTTTCTCGCGAAGTTAACTGTTTCCGTTTCTGATATTATTGACTCATGGCCAATTGATGGTGGACCTGGATTATTTGTGTCTTGACCGAGAGTCACCTAAGAAAGTACAGGTTTAATTAACTGTCTGTTGAACAAACGTACGCCATTGAAAATACCGCTTAAAAATAAATTTCACGCCAACTCGAACAAATGTTGGCAGTGCCGTTTCAGATTTTTAGGAAGCATTTTGGACGTGTATACTTTGTCACAAAAAACACTTTGAATACCTTGATTTTTTTGACATTAAAAAGGCCTTACTCTTCGAATTGAAAAAAAATTAACTTAGACATTTATGCCAACGTCGTTTCAGTATTCTATTGAAAAATAGGCATTCTATTGAAAAATAGGTTAGAATTGACCTATGTTTTCACTAATCAATCACAGCAAGGCAAATGATGTCATCCTATTGATATTTCGTGCACCTAGAATTTCATATAGTAGCAGATCCGCTTCGTTCGGTATAGGGAGTATTTATGTCATGAAAGAAAAAGCATAGTTCCCTTCTGCATCGCATGAACATTCGCACAAAAGGGAATCTGCCATCGACAATTTCAACTTTAATCTGCAGTCAGCCGCCTACGAAGCAAGTAGCTTGTCGTTCCCTAGATGCTTGGGTTTTTTGTGGCGTGTAATTTTCTTCCATCTGGTGCACACCATGTTCGCTTGATTATATTGAATTTGTTGATTCTACGGGAACTAGCAGGCCAATTCAGAACTTTCTGCGATAGGTTTCGGTCTTAATTTGAAGTGCTTGTATCTTGGTAGTTTGTTGATGGGTTTGCTAAATTTAACCTGTGTGCAGTGCGGCGCTGTGTGCTAAATATGAATTCGTTTGTGTGGGTGTTCACATCATTTGATTCATCGGTGACGATGATATATTAGTAACGTTATGTTTAACAATTATTTCCCTATTTTTCAAATTTAAATCTGTTGATGAGATTTTCAAAATTGCGTTTTTAATGGCATAATAATCGGTCGTTTCTCGCACACAACCCTGAAATTCTTTTTTCGATTGTTAAAATAGGTTAAATCCTAACAAAAAACGTTCTAGTAGTCATATTAAGAAAATTAAGTAAATTTTCAAATGAAATTTTGAAAACATCACTTATCGAGTCATAGTCGATTTACAAAATATAAACTGTTTTGTCTCTCTGATAAAAAATCTCTTTTGGAAAATTTATAAAATTCACCTACAAAGGACGTTCCTTTGGATTCTAGGAATATGGCTTTCAGTATTTTGTATTCGATAGAAAGACACTGAAAAATTGTCGGTTTCAATTCACCTAGTGGTGTAATGATGCCTTTCTCATATAACTCATGTTTTCATAAATATTACTAAGGGATTTTTCAAAAAACTTTTATTTTAATCTTGAGGATGAAAAAAAAAGTTTGTTTGGGCATACAGTAACATAACCTTTCCAATTTATAAACAGTTTTGCGTCAAGCTTAAAGTTTAAAGCATTTTCGCTCTACATGACGGTTTGATATTTTAACTATACCGGACTATTTGATCCGGAACCGGAGGTCGGGTACGAACAAAAGTGAATAGCAGTTTATGAGATCATAAAATCTTTCAATTGAGTTTAAATTTGTGAAAATCTACTGTTTCTGGGACTTCTGGAACCGAGAACGGGGAACCATTTAAATCATTTCGTTTGACCAGTAATTAACACAACCTAAAAATCAAAACAATTTTGAGGAAATTTTAGAAGAACTTTTCTTTGATTTTTGCATTACCTCATTCAATGTCGGGTTGCAAATTTCATACACACTTATACCAGTATTTTTGGAACCATAAGTTGGATCCAAACAAATTTCTACACTTGCTTATAGGAACATAATTCCTTTTATTTCAATCTTAGTTTGTGAAAATCGGTTCAGCCGTTTCTTAAAAATTGAAGTAATGATGGTTTGTGCGTTGCCCGAGCGGCGAGAGGGGGTATTTCTTTTTAAAACACTTATAAAATCGCACAATTTCCTTTTCTCTCGTTTTTTTTTTATTATTCTTCTAATATCTTTTACACTTTACTGTCCTATCTTCCCTACAGCACGTAACTTCGTGCCAGACCTAACTCGCAATTAATGAACAACTTAATTTTTCTTCTTAAATACTGCTTTTGGCCTGAGTAATGGTGTTCAAGTTTAAAAGCAAAGTCTTGGCATTACATTCCTTTTGTGGAATTTGGCCTTTCTGTTTCAACAGACTTCGCAGCCGATTCTTAGTGTACAGAATCATTGCATGGCTAGTACTATGGATCCTACTGACACTAAGAACCCTTCCGGGTCGGGGCTCGAACATACGACAACTGGCTTGTAAGACCAGCGTCCTATGCATTGAACCGCCAACCCGGGGAAGATTCTGATTACGGTGTTACCCGGTCGCCCAAGGAGCATTACTCTACCGTAAAATTAAGAAAAAGCCTTGTTTAAACCGAAAACCGACCCTTTTATACTCCAACCTATGTAACTAACAAAAACCTATACTTATATATATTTATATCTGGTAGACTAACTACCACCTATAACTACCTACGTGAATTCACTGCGATCGCGTCGCTTATGTACATAATCAATTAATTCGATCGGTTTCTTCTGGCTGATGCAATATGTTGAAATAGCCAGCCGTGGGCATTACAATGACTCAACTGTTCTACTGCCTGTACTAGCTAAGATAAAGATTTTTATGGAAAAATTAGGGCTGCTGCAGTTACAATGTAAGTAAATGTAAGAATTACTTCTGTATAGTTGATGAATATCGATACACTGTCATCATCGTTATCAGTTATTACTCTACTGGTCTACTGTCTGTACTAGATAAAGATTTCTTTGGAAAAATTAGGGCTGCTGCATTTGGAGTATGTGATCACTATTTTTCTTACTTCCGGAAACGGAAACGAAGATCTTGTATATACTGAATTAGTGTATACTGTGACATCGACTAACCAAATTTGATCAATTGAAGAATTATACGGTACGATGAAAGTACTTTGCTCTGGATTTTTGAGTATCATGTATAAAATACGGGTTCTTGAAAAAAAATGAACCCATAATTCCGGAACCAAAAATCGTATCTAAATGATTCTAAGATCTCTCATTTGAATCTATGCGTTTGAAAATTGGTTGAGCGGTCTTTGAGAAAATCGAGGGCACTAATTTACATAGTTCTGCATATTTTACCCCGTTACTCCGGAACCGGGAGTCGGATCAGGATGGAATTAAATAGCAGGCTGTGAGATCATTAGGCCTTACATTTAATTGTGGGTTAAAGAAAATCGGTTATGCGGTATCTGAGAAAATCGAGTGCATTTGTTTTTTTTTTGCACATTTTACTGTTGGGCCATTGTTCAAGTTCGAATATCAAATGGCTGTGACTTTTGGTTCCGGTGATAAATTGGTATAAGTGACGTAACCGTCCGAACACGTTGATTTTTATCGCTCTAATGTATGTAAGGGTGCCAATATTTTGAAATCACCTCTAATTTCGTTAAGCGCTATTGTTAAAAAGTTTATGCATTTTGAAAAAAGTTTCCATGCAAAATTCGAATTAAATCGAACATGGGTAAGGGGTGCTACTCGGCGGTTAAGGTTAGAAAATTTTCGAACTTGTAAAAATTACCATAGGGAGTAGGGGAAGATGTTCGGTTGCCGGCACCCCACCGTAACTTGACTTGACTTGACAGAAAGCAGACAGCGTCATTCCGACAAATATCATGTGTGTGTAATAGCAGCACGTTCTTTTTGTGCCGAATATCAAAACAAACAGACGCTTGTACTTTTTGCTGCGCTCAAAACAAATTTTATTTGCGTGAAAATTAACACAACAGTTTTTTTGACTTTTTTATAGTATTACAAATTGAAAAGCATCAATCAAAAAGGTGAGTGAATTGGATATTTATTAGGTGGAATCGATATATTTCGTGATTCAATACCGGATGCTATAAAAATTTTCGCAACCGAAGTTTTTTTTTTTTCGTCATTTTCAAAATGTCTTCCAATTTCGATTACCGGCACCCCAAGGTGTTCGGTTACCGGTACCCCATTTTTTTCGACAAATCGTGAAAAATTGTCAGTGATATGCAGAGATGCTAAGTCTGCAAATTTGTCTGTAAATTATCCAATTTCTTAGTTCACATATAAACTATTTCTCGTCTAAAAACCTTTTACAGACTTTTGAAACTTCGATTGTTTGAAGGTGTTCGTCAAAATTTGCAGACTTTTGAGATTTGGCGCGATTTTTGTTTTGTTTTTGCTAGCTGCACTTATTGTATTGATTGGCATCTCTAGTGATATCCAACACGTGGACAATTTGACAGCTTCAATACATTCGTCATATAAGTACAAACTTTGGTTCTCTGATTTTGTTGGCCATGACGACTTCAAACAAATCTTCAAAGTCAAGAAAAATTAACTTTAATGTACTGAATAATGTGTTGCTCAGTGGATAAAAGCCAATAAATTCGATTGCAGTAACGTATTCAATTCCGCGAAGCCGGTGGAAGACCGACCAAATCAAAACCAAAGGCGCCACCATTCAAATCATTGGCCAAGATTGTCAAGACGAAGTCACCATCAGACAATGAAGACTTTTGCTCAAAATGCCTCCGAAAAGAATAAATTTCGTTTTTTCTTTGAATAATTGTAGTTTTTACTTATATTTTTCCGTTTTTAGAGAAATTTCTTAGGGTGCCGGTAACCGAACACTTATTTTGAAATGGCAAAAATTTATCACTTTACTAAATTGATCATACATTTTTTTCAATCGAATCAACTTAGTTTCTGATTCAGTTGTTACCTAGGGACTATAGATTTCCATTGAGGTATATATGTCCGCATAATGTGCACTAAATTAGAAGTTATAAGCTTAAAGTAAAAGGGTGCCGGTAGCCGAACACTCTCCCCTACATAAGATTTAGAATTGCATGAAACGTCGAGATTTAATGTAATCTCGAAAAAAAATTTTTTTGAAAAAATCGGCTTTCTGGGACTTTGGAGATTTTTTTCTAAGTTCCAGAAAGCCGAATTTTCGAAAAAAATTATTTTCAAGATGACACTAAATCTCGACGTTTCATGCAATTCTAAGACTTTTGGCATCAAAAATATTTTTTTGATTTCGGAAATGGCGGACACTTGTGGTGTCGAATATACAGTCGTATAAGTTGCATAACCGACAATCCGCGCATTTTTCCTATCCGTTTAATTTTTGGAGATAACTTGAAAGCTGTCACGTTTAAATGGTTTATGACAGTCAGTTCGGTCTCATTCCGAGGAAACTACCAGACTATTTGAATGACAAATGAAAGGTATTATCACACCACCAAACGATTTTTCAGTTACCATTGTAGTTGCAAAATAACATAATACGAAAATTATACAATTTCATTCAACAATTATTGTGATCCCAAAAAGCAAGTATTATCGTCGTTTGTCTGCTTCCTTCTGTTTCCTGTTGTTAATATGATCAAAAACCGAGCAAACCATCCAATTTCAAGCCAGACTACATAGATTCCGATCGATAGAACCGTTGTAAACAATGCGGCCATAATTTTCTGATGTGATAAATTACCGTTTGACGAAGAACGCGAGATCGAGCGCAGCAGAAAGCCAAAAGGAAACGACACTTAAGTAATTTTATTTCTAGTCCAGTGGGACTCAGCCCACAACTTACTAGCTTCCACACTGTGTCGACAAACAATTAATATCAACAGGCAGCAGCAGCAGCAGCAGCCGAAGCAGCAGTTCGATGGGCAGATACGACCTGATGCTGCTGCTGCTACTGAGGAGGACCAAATAATTTCATTAATTAACACACCAGCTCCGTCCACGCTGCTGGTGGTCCATCGATCGTCGCTTGGGTCTATTGGGTTTTTGTTGTCGGGAAACCTGGACCGGGGCAGAGGAACCAACAGCCTTTTTCTTGAGCCCGCAAGGCGGGATGCTCGTTTTCGCTGTTTGTTTGGCGCGGACAGATAGAGATCGCACACATTAAAACTAAAATCCCAGTCCGGAAAGCTTAACGCCCAAATTGCTGTTCTAACGAAAGCGATTAACATTCTGGCAGCAAAACAAACCGTTGCGGGGTAAATAATGCGGTGATCGACGTTGGTGATGGTGCTGCGCCTGAGGCTTGGTACCGGAAGATTAGATCTGGAATGTGTGGATGAAATTCGAGATCAGTGCGTGAATATTTGCTGATTATCTCGGCGACGGTTGAAGGCCACAAAGAACGAGTATCTGGTTTCGTGTTGATTCTCCGATTTATATAGTTGAAATTAGTTTCGATCATTTAAAACAAAAATCACATATATTTAACGGTGACAAGAACAAATGAACTTCCATTTTACTAAACAGAACTGAATCAAACATTCACATGAACAATACAAATGTTTTATAAAACTTACGTCATTGTTTCTTTTATTGGGAATGTTGGTAAAATTATGCGACACAACCAGCTACGTAAACATTTTCTGTCATCTTATTTGAATTTGATACTGTATTCAAATGATCAAGTTCTTCCAAGCCGGAGACTTTCACAAGCTTGTTACTAAATGACTAAATTTTTTACCAGAGCCGAACTCTGAACGTTTTCCATCTATTAATTGAATTCATGTTTATCCAAATAAAATATAATAACAATTATGCAAATATTTTACTTTCGGTGCTTACTGAAGTTGATGGCAATTTGCGAAAATTCTATGTAAATATTGATATCTATTAAAATACGATATTTCCAAAAATTGTCAAATAATTTCGATTGAGGCCAGTACGAGATTCCAATGAAACCGTGTTGGAACGACTTGTTGCGATTTATGCGTTGAGCCTACGATTATGTCGCAAGAAAAACTAGCATACTTATGCGCTATGGCAGCTCGGTGTTGGGACACCGGGAGACTAAAATAGCTAGTTTATTAAACCATTAAAGAAAAGTAAATTGCAATATAGTATGAAACTATAGCACAACAAATACAAACTTCAACTTAAATAAGATCGGAAGAGAAAAAGTTGGATTTATGGAATTCTTTATTAATGTACATTACTATTGGCACATTGTCGCAAAACTGAAATGTAGAGGCGCTGCTTGTTTAGAGATGATACTTTCAGCAAGAGCTGCCAAATGGGTAGGAAAATTTCAACGATTTCTTATAAAAACGGGCAAATTCATTTGAAAAATCATAGTAGAAATTGAAGAAAAAGTTTTCACTCTGAGGTGGTAATGTTGAGCCTAATTCATTGTGCGAAAACTAACGTTTATTTAGAATGACGCATTAAACTTGGTTTAATACCATTTTTCAAATGCCTGGAAATAACAAATAAAGTATTCAAAATAAATGGTACTGGTTTCTGTTTAAAACAAACCTAACCTTACCCAATTTCACAAATTTCTGAAGATTTTCCATATTTAATCGTAGTTTACACTAAAGAAGTACAGTGGGGTCTCGTACAACGCGGATTCGTTATTGCTGGAAACCGCGATATACGAGACCCAGAGCATATGGGATTTCGACTGATTGGGGCTGTGAACGTTTATCTCGCTTCGGTCGACAGATAGAACCCCACAATCTGCGGCAAATTTGTTGTAGATACTTAGACCAACAATTTAGTGTAGCTTGACAGACAATAAGTTGAGAACTGCTTCGCCAGGGGCGCTTTGAAAAATGCATGATATAAATCATTTGCTTAACACAGACAAAACAATTAGAGCTTCAAGTTACTCGCAAATTATAGTATTTTGAAGAATGCGGGAATTCAAAGTTTGTCAAATAGCAAATGTTTTAACTCGAAATCTTTCCATCAGATGTAGTTAGTGTGCTTGAATTCACATTTTAACTATCATAATTATGCTCTTATCAAAAACTTAAAGATATAGAGCGGTTTTATTGTTGGAAAGTTATTAGGAATGTCAGGGTATACATTATGAATGGCATGTTAGATGAGAACCTGTCCACCGAATGGTGCTAGTGGGTAATTTGACGATAGAAAATTATGAGACATTTCTATACCCTGATGATATAGAATGTTGGTATTTTCGGAAAAAATGATCCGGATCTCAAAACAGATGAAATAGTGTAAACAGTATCTGAAAATTCTCCAATTGGTGGCGCTAGTGTTCAATTTATGTTGGTTGAAAATTTATGTTGACTCATTCGGATAGTTTTTTCGAGAACTTGTTCTAGGGTTTCAATACATATTAAATGATTGACTAAAAAGTTCGTATTGTATCTACATGATAGTTTTAAGTAACTGAAAATCAGAATTGTTTGCGAAAGTACTGTTATCGTTCAGTTTTTCAATAAATAGCTGGAAGATAGATAAATCGAAAACTGTTTTCCTAGAAAGCACAAGTGAGCTACTTTAGTATTAACATGACTAAGCTATCGACATCTGAAATTTTAGGAACTTGAGAGAGTGAAACTCGAACTTTATATTAAAGTTTTGATTATTTTGAACATTGCTAGATATAATGATAAGTACTTAAAACCTGATATGTGTGATTTTTTTTAAATTCTATTTTATAGCGACCGCCAATTCATCAACATTTCTTGAAAACTCTTATAAATTGAGTATTGTATAGAACCGTACTGTCTTCGGAGAGTTTGCGGAGACTAAAAGTGATATTTTAACTAAAATTAGTTAAGAACATCATTGAAAAAAGCATGAAAAATATAATATTGCATTTAATACCATAAAGTTGTATTACGATTTTGATTATTTGGTGGTGGTCCTTAGCGAGTTTCTGTGCAAAACATATGTCGTTTTCGCTTGATACCAAACCTAACCCAGTTTCCACCCTAACTGCTGTCAAACCGTTTGTTTGAAGCTAGTTTCGAACCTAGTTTTAACGTTGTTGAACTGAAAATCGAGTCAGTTTCGAACCTGGTTGTTATATCAGGTTTGCTCAAACCGCCGTTGCTAAGCGCGAAAACAACACAGTTTCGTGAAAAGTGTTTGTTTGATGAAACTACCCTGGGTCAGTTTCAGTGTTCTCAAGCGAAAACGACAATAAATTATGCGCAAAACATCAATGTATTTAAAAGTAATCACTCTACCAGGTGGAGCTTGTGTACCGTAATGTTTACAATATCTATCAGAATACTCGTTACGTTTGCACGAAAGTTGTTCGGAAGATCTTTCACTGCATGATGGAGGATGGTTTAGTATAAATTTTTTTCCTCTCCGCATAGCATATGCGCTAGTGCTCAATATAACGTAGATTACACACTAAGATTTGATTCCGCTGTGCGGTAATTTTTTTCTTTTAGTTTTCGCACTAGAGCCTAATTTTGATCTAGGAAGCTGTACCATAGCAAGCACACTATTTTCATCAACTTTGAGTCTTACGAAAATTGTTTGAAGATTCCAGATGCTAAAATACTCGCGGTGTTTTCTGTTCAAACTGTTTTTTTCAATTGGAAACATATGAATTATTTCATGCTCTTTTCAAAGCGCCCCTGGTGGCACAGTTCTCAACTAATTGTCTCTCAAACTACACCGAATTGTTAGTCTAAGTATCTACAATAAGTTTGCCGAAGATCATATAGCTCTATCTGTCAACCGAAGCGAGATAACCCAACCACTCGAAATCCCATATGCTCCGTTTATCGCGGATTCGCTTGTCACGCCCCTGGTGAACCGCGTTATACGAGACCGCTCTGTAGTAGTAATCACTTTGAAATCGATTTTCTTCTACTCCGAGTGTACTTTTATCGCTGATATCTATTTGTACTATTGAATAAACGATTAAAATGTTGCAAATCACTACTACCGATATGAAAATTTTCAAAAGAATCCTCCTTTTCTTGGTTCCATTTTTCATTGGCAGGTATCACTACCGGTAATTCAGTTTCGCGGCAATGTGCCAATCTCCTGGTACATTTTGAATTTGATAAGATCATTCCAAGTACGATTCAAGCTGACAATCTAAAATTGTTAGTTCGCTTTCACATCTCATCCAAGTTAGTCGATATAACAAAACCGTTTACGTTTGGGACGGAAGAATCCAAGTACAGTATTGTGTAGTGAACAATAGAACGACCTCGAAATGAGTGAACCAAAAGAACAAAAGCTACCGCCGACACGAAAGAATACAATTGTTGTTGACTTCAGGCAATGCAAAATTCGACCTTCGATACGAGAACTTGAAGGTTTGCTTAAGGAGCAAATGCATCTTGACATTAAACGTGTGCATTTACTTCAATGCAATAAGACGAATAATGTTGTTTACATCCAGCTTTATAAAGCGTTGGATGCAAAAGACAATAACAATGTGCACTATGTGGAGCACGAGAACATTAAGTACAACATTCCAGTAAATATGGAAGATAGTGCTATAAAGTGCGTGTGCATGATCTTCCCTCAAGCGTCACCGTTTCTTATATTCGCAAAACTATGTCCTAGTACGGAGAGATTCTCTCTATCGAGAAAGGAAAGTGGAAGAACTTTTTCCCCGGTATTCTAAATGGCGTACGTTTGTTACGCATACACTTGAAGAGGCCTATATCTTCTTATGTGATTTTCGGTCAAGACACAAGAATTCCGTGCAAATCACTTACTACCTATGACAATCAAATGGCCACATGTCAGTATTGCCAAAAATCTGTTCACTACGGTAAGCCATGTGATAAACTGGACAAGGAGACAACCACACCAAAGGACAACGATGCTTCCTTCACGCCAACCCCAAGCAACCCTAGTACACCTGTGACAGCTACCAACAACAATGAAGCATCCCCTTCAACGAAACCATCATCATCCCCTATAGAACAAAGTACACCAGCTGCAGTTAACAACTTACCCTCCAACCAAGCAGCAACTGCAACCAAGGCGTAGTACAACAAGGCGCATTTACAGCAACTCTCAACGAGCCCACGACTACGATCAACAAGGACAACGGAAAGAAAACGGAAATCACACACAACACCGACGATGAAGCAATGGATGATGAGATAAGCCGCGGACGAAGTGACCCCCGATCCTCGTTGGATGGAAATGGAAACTCATCCCCCCCTTGAAAAAGGATGACAACGAGATCCAATAGCAAAAAAAAAATAAGTAACAAAAATATAAGCCAATCGGCCACGTAAAGTTTTTGCGCAAAAAGGCCAGAATAAAAAATTTATTACAAAAAAAATATCTAAAATTGTTCTGCAGCAAAGTTGATTTAATTTTATTTCCTAGAAGTGGTTTACAGCAATGCGAATAGGAGAATACTGGTAAGACCGTTCCTTAGTGATATTCCATATTTTTATTATTCATAATGCTTTATTTTATTTCTCCTTACTAAAAATCAGGTTCGACTAAACTCTGTCGATAATTCGTGGAACGTTTGAACAATGGATCTTCGAGTTAATCGTTAAGTTCAAGACGCGCGCGTAATGCTTATAACCGTCCAGTTATTTCTTGCGAACGTGCTTAACTAGGACGTATGTAAATATAGTTTAGACTGCGAGATGGATTTATTTGGTATTTCATTATTTTGGCTAGGGAGTAGATATCGACATTACTTCGTATCGCGTAAGCTGCGTTGTTCGATTGATGGCGATCGAGTTATATCTTGACTGTATTACGGCTCTTTTTTTATTCAACTATATATTTGATAAGACAAACAGAACACGTTGAATTGAATGTATGAATTGATAGCGAAGCTTATGACAGCTGGCTGTCCGGAGTTTTACGAGTTTCGTATTTTAGTAGGAAACATTAATACAAAACACGATAAAATTCCAACGTATTCTCAATAGCCGGTTACCCAGAGCAATAAACGCATGATAATGTTTTTCAAAAATTGACTAACAATCAACTTCTTCCTGTGATACATATGGATATGTAGAGGATTCCTCGGTTTCTAGTGGCAACATGCATTGAACTAAAAATCCTACCTTCCCAAGTAGATCTGCATTCGGACGTGGCTGGCGTCGGTATTGATCTGTATGCAGGGATCAAACAAATTTACACAATGTGAAACTACGTGCTATTCTCAAGCAAGTTGTTTCAGAAAAACATTTTTCAAGCTTAGCTGATCAACAACGGAGTAGCAATACACGGCCCAAGTAGCAAATGTAACTTATTGAAATTTCAAGACGTTTCACAATTGTTTTTTTATGTTAGATATGTTCAAAAAGATTTTTAAATATATTAAAATCGGTTGTGCAACTTATACCTGTTAAGTTTTACGATAATACCGAAAAAATCACTATAGAACAATTTTAAGTATACCTAAAACAATTGTGCAGCAAATCACCAATTTGCCCACGTTGCACTAGTAGTTTTAGAAGATCTGCCAAAATTTTCACATCGTCATGTAAAAACGAAGTAACTAAAACAATTGTTCAACTTATCAAAAAATTTCCAAATGGCTGTCATAATTGTATCGGACTCAATATATGCCAAATCGCTGTACATCTCTTGTGAAGAAAAAATAGTGAAATTATGCTCTCCGCAAGGCAAAAACTGATAAGCCGAATTGAAAACCTCGCAGTAACTATTTTGCTGCCGAGTCCGTATTTTCTTGACTGCCTCTTGAAATATTATGTCAGTGTGTGCAGTTTACTTCATTTTTAGAGAAACAATTCGAAACTTGCAAATAAGTTGTACCAGATTTATCTACTTGAAATGAACGAAAAACTTGCCAACATGAGAATATTATCATAAAAGTTTCATAAATACAGCATTACATACGCAATGAAAACGAAAATCAAATCAGATAATTTGTATTCGGTTTTCATAACCATAAAAATGCAGTTCGTTGTCGTTTTTCTATTCACTAAAACATAAAAGATCAATTCTACAATATGTGGTATTACCATTTATTTATGTGCAGAATATTTTTAAAGTTCCATGTTTGTGTTACGGGCAGTTGTATGGAAAATCAAATGTGAAACTTATTCATTAGAAATTATGTTTGCTATGTTTTTGTAAACATCAATTCAATTCTTGTTTACATTACGTAGCGGTTCCCATGAGTTTCACAATTGTTTTTTCGCCGATTTAATTGCTGCATTTGTAATGGGATCGATGCATGAGTTTTGGTATCAGTTGCACAATAATTGTGAATAAATGTTCGTGACAACGGAAGAACTTAAAGATATGTTGCACAACGCAGAAAAATTGCGCTTTTTCCATAACACAACAGTTACTACAATAGTAATATGAACTAATTTGATAAATTTCACAATCTGTAGAAAAACACAGGACAGCAACTTAACGTGCTACTTGGGGGGCTATCTCTAATGCTAAATACGATCTCATGGCACACTTTGTCAAAGAAGAACTTGGCCGGGAGAGTTAAAGATATCTTTAAAACAAACCTGAACGCTTAGAGCAAATTCAGCAGCTGCAGGGTGGTCTATAATATAACTGAAACTGAAACAAACGTATCCCCAGCAAGCCGTTCTAGTTTTATTGATTCGACCAGTTCTTCTGTCAAATTTAAAACTGGTCTACGATGCAGTTCTATTTTTTGTATATTTGAAACACGAGTAAAACACTGCTGGGGCTGCCAGTTTTTCTTGTTATAAAATCCAGATTTAAATTTTGTAACTGACATAAATTATGCATCTAGAACTGAAACACTCCTGAATATGCCCTTAGTTAAAAAATAAAAACTTCGACGTCAACGTGTAATTAGTAACCTCTTCTTTAGCTATTTATTCGACATACCGTAAAAGTCGTTATTTGGTGATAAGACGTACTCATCTATATTATTCCAATTATAATATTGAAGGATTTTGGCAAAAAGAACAAAACAAAATTAAACATATGAAACTTTTCTCAGAAGTTAGGTAGAAATGGATAAATAAAAATTTTGTCGTAAAAGTATAGAAAAATATTGAAAAAAAAAACAATTTGTTGAATGAAAATATAATTCAATAAAATAGGATGAATGATTTCGAAATTTCATCGATTATCTTGGAATGGCGTTTTTATTAAAATTCCGTTGCTATGAAAGTGATATCCCTAAAACTTTAACACCAATTTTCATATTATTTTTCGATTCTTCGCATTTATAAATTTTTGTACTTGAACAATTCCGGCTTCATCTAAAAATTTTCGATTGTTTGATATAAATTTTTGTTCAATAATTTTTTTAACTTTTTTTATTTCAGTCAAACTGACAATTTTTTAAATATTTTTCCTTTTCTCTACGAAAAGAATATAGAATTTCCGCAAAACCGACTATTGATAGGTGACGCCTAATGTCATACATCCTTCGACTCCTCTAGACGAGATTGAAATATGGCTGTATGTACGTTAGGCTGCCAATGAAAAAGAGTAATCATTAATTTTGTAAGGCGATAATTCTCAGATGATTATGAGTTGGAAAATTCTCAAATCCAATGAAAGAAATTTCCGGAATCGTATTTTTTTAAATATATTAAACGTCGACATCTGGAGTTATCTCGAAACAAAAGTTTGACAAAATCGACCTTTCGTATATCATCTCCAATCATGATTTACATTTGGTATTTGGTATTTTATCAGGGTGATACACTCGTTTTATTATGTTGATGCTCAGTTGAGCCGATTTCAAAAAGCTTTGGTTCATTTGAAAGTTATATTTGAGACATGATGATCAAGAAGATGTCGCTGTCGGTTACTGAGATATATGTAATAGTATAGTATTATAACATTATGTTCGTTTAAAAAACATATATTGCCTCAAAGCATTATATTGTTATTTGGTCCGTTCTACACTAGAATATGCAGCTGTGGTTTGGTCACCCTACTATCAAAACGACATTCAACGCATAGAAAATATTCAACATAAATTTATTCGTTTTGCGCTTCGCCAACTACCATGGAGAGACCCCCTAAATCTTCCGAGTTACCAAGATCGCTGCAAGCTCATAGATCTCGATCTATTGTCCGTTCGCAGAAATGTTTTCAAGGCAGTTTTCATTGCTGATCTTCTCCAGTCACGAATTGATTGCTCGGAGCTGTTACGTTTGCTAGATTTTGATATTCGTCGTCGTTGTCTTCGAACTCATCCTTTCCTACGCATTCCTGCCGCCAGAACCAACTATGGCCACAACGAGTCATTTGTCAGTATGTGCCGAGTGTTCAATAGCTGTTCAAGTCAGTTCGACTTTCATCTAACTCGTGATACTATCAGGAAATTGTTTAGCCGAACACTATCTCTTTAGAAGTTTATCGTTTGTTCTAAGTACTTAGCTATGTAGTTATAATAGTTAATGATATGCAATATGTTATAATAGTTATTAAGATGAAATGTATCATTTGGATATTCTGTAATCTGTTGGTACAAAGGATGAGGAGGTTTTATGCCTACTGGAGACATAGTGTTACATTGATAATAACTTATCTCCAGTGGGCTTTTCCCTGCTCCAGAAATAAAAATAAAATAAAATAAAATAAAATAAAATAAAATAAAATAAAATAAAAAAAGCTTCGATTGGTTGGCAAGACTGAATTCAATAAACTTAGGTTTAATTTAAAACTACTATTGTCATTAATCACCAATCAGTGGACAATTCCAATTCCGGAGATATGATGGTATAACATAAGTGACATTACCGACAAATCGCACCTTTTTCTGTGGGTACAATTTTCTCGGAGATGTTTTTACCGAGCATTTGAGGGTGTATTTCAGTAACGACTGCTGGTTTATCCACATAAACCAATGACTTCATATATCCACACAAAAAATAATCGAGTGGCATCAAATCACTCGAATGTTGTCGTTGAAATGTTCTTTCAATAAGTCGATCGTTTCGGCCGCAGTATGACACGTGGTACCATCCTGTTGGAACCACCTGTCGTCCACATCCATATCTTGAAGATTTGGAAACAAAAAATTAATTGATCATGGTTCTGTATCGATTTCCATTCACGGTAACGCGTCGTCCTTCCTCATTTTTAAAGAAATAAAGACCGATGATTCCTCCAGACCATAGATCGCACCAAACAGTGCAGTTATCAGAATGCATCGGTGATTCTTCAACGGCCTGAGAATTATCTTTACTCCAAATACGGAAAACCAAACCAAAAATGCGCCTTATCACAGAAGAGAATTTCCTCGATTTGGAAGCGCTGATCTAGAGTAAACCTATTCATTATGATGTGCCAAACAATACTCAGTAGATACGTCACTTTACATTGTCAAATATATATGTATAGCATTCTAATCAATACATATAATGATTTTTCTCGAACGTAAAGCAGCTGAATGTTGATTTTATTTGCACTCGCACGCTTTATTTACATTTGCAATGCGAACAGTTTACTAAACTGATTATTTTCACTTCCGATTTTCGAATTTCAACAGTCTGATAACTCAAGCTATTTGAATTATCTAACTGTTAAAAGCAGTAAATATTTATAGTCCTTAGAAGGGCTGATTTGTCGAATTTTATTCGTCGTTGTTCACTTTCTGGTGTATTTTGCTCCAATGCAACTAACCAGCAGCTGAATTCTGACGTAAATGCTTTTGTTTGAAGCGAAACTCATACAGCGGACGATGCATAGAATATATCAAGGCTTATTTTTTTCCGCACCAGAGCGAGCACGGCGTGAAATGCCGATTTTCTTATACCAAAGGAAGAAAATATCATAGTAAATATATTGTACAAAATGGTCAAGGCTCGAAAGGAACCGATTATACTTTTTGATACCATACACTCTAGAAAGTTTTAGTTTTGAATAAGTCGTAGTTATATCATACAACTAAAGATGTTATCACAAATTGCTGGTCATATTGCCGATGGTATGTAGCAAAAATTACGATGATACGTTAGATACAATAAGAGGTATTCACGATCAAAAACTTATCACTCTCCCAAATGGTAAATTTTGAAAAAGGCGTCCCATAGTAAAGTAAGACGTGCTCACTTCGAAAAAATAGTTTGCGACTAAAGCGCATCATTTTCAGAGATACAAGAATTATACTGTTTTGATAAATGCTGCTAATATACCACTCTCCCCTACTGTTTTTGATTTCGGTAAAACCAACAACAATACCCACTATACGCGGAGTATGATTACAACAAGAAGAACATATCAGCGTACATGAATGATTGCGAGCGCATGATCTTCCTCTAGCCGATACCGATGAACATGTTCGGAAAACCATTTCACAGTACCGAATTTCTCTCCACCGAAGAAATAGTGTGGAAGATTGTTGTCTCAGGTAGCTTGAAAAGCGTTCGTGCGCATGCGGTCAATGAGTGCTGTTCCTTCGCCTGTGTCTTTCGATCAGGACATGAAAATTCCATGCAAATCGTTTGTCAGCTTTGACCATCACATGCCAATATTGCCAAAAATATTGTTACAAAATTATTGTACACTACGATGGGTTTGCGTGACACTGGACAAGAAATCCTTTTCGGTAAAAAAAATGTGTAGCCAGGCTCCTAAGTGAACAATGACCAACAATCCGCCTCTGTGCTTCGAATGAACATTTTTCACAGTTTTCTGGGTAAAACCCAATTAGGCGAAAAATTGATCAACCGGCACCTGATACCGGTTTCCGTCTCTGGGCCGAACGTCGCCAGATTCGTCCTCCCTGAAAACGGACCGTTCGCTGTGGTCCCACCCATCAAAATATCATAATTCGGGATAAATTGCTTTCGCCGGTGAATTATCAATCAGTATCAGTTTACCACCGTGGTCTCCCGCCAATTCCAATGAATTTTTTTCTCTTCCTTTTTCGGTCGCCGAATCGCCAGAGTCAAACAAAATCAATTGCATCGGAGTGCAACTGGAAACTCATCCAGCACGTAATTTGTTACGAAATTTATTAACATTCACGTAGTCGCAGATTGTGACAGGTTCGCCCGCTGCTGAAACTGAGACGAGCGCTCCCTGCTGGATCGACACACGGAACGTGTTGCTCATCGTGTTTCGCTTTTGTTCGTTAAAGTGATTTTATTAAATATCGCTGCTATTATAATTTGAAGCCAAGTGCATAATGCCCGCCAGGCTACGGAGATGCTACGCGGTAGAGACGCAGATGTAGGAAGTTGTCATGCCGAATGGTCAGTGTTTTACGTTGGAAGATGCGATGGTCTTATCCCGGGTATCGCCCGAGTCTGACGGTGGCACCGAATGGACAGAAACCGCCGGGCGCAGAAACTCATACGAAAGTGCAATAAAATACAAAATATGCGCACTTTGGTATAGTATGATAAAATATTAAAACGGCAGTGTTTTATTTTAGCAATAAATCAGATTTCATTAATTTTGTAGAAGGAGAAGTTCCTATGCGAGAAAACTGTGCCACGAGTACAGTCATTCATTTCATCGGACTGAAGTTGATTAGAATGTTTGAAACGAAAGCTCTCTAGTCCTTGTATTTATTTTCTACACAAAATGTTATGCGGTGTCTTTATCGTTTATCACGCCGTATTACTGTTCAATGTTTTTTTGTATGATTGAATGTAACTCTACATCAATTTCTAATAACCTTCTTTTATCTTGAAATATATTTTTAGACAGTTTTTTGTTACCGTATTCATGTTTTGAGACCTTTGTAATTTTTTGTCTTTCAACCACTGAAACTAGGTGCTGCTTCCCACGTTGGCACAGACAAAAGTTTAGCCACTCCGAGCAGCCACGTTCCATTAAGTTAGTTTTCATTCAAGGAAATTGGAATGCTTCGTATTACGTGGTTTAGATTACGAAATGAGGAAAAAAATAGATAAAAACTATCGCTACTGCCGACTGCTCTACTGTTGATCTCAGCAAAGATAGGTCAAGAAAGCACTCTGAGGCTGGAGTGATGCTGCCACCGTACGAGCGTAAAACAGACGATATCCATTTATTTTTGGTTGGTTTGTTTTCTTGCCCGATAATTAATGATTGTGTGAGTTTAGAATAATCACATCACCAATCACTTTCGGTGTCATTTTTCACCAAAATGAAATCTATTTATTATACGTGACAGACTTTGTCGCCTTTGTATTTCGAATTCAAACAATCGTTGGATGCAGTTTACCGTTTAGGTGTTCAGTGCTCAGAAACCACTTTTTGTGACCACATAGTCATGCATGCAGAAGCAATTATGATCGAGGGTGACATTAGCAGTTAGACGCTCTGTAATTGGTATTGAAACTATCATGTATATACCGAAAAATAAACGAATGCTTAATCGGAAGTCATCGTCGGTATAAAATTGAATTGAAGTCTTCGAAATACATGAAACGTTGAGATATGATGTAATCTCAAAAATAATTTTTGGAAGAAAACGTCTTTGAGACTTCCACGAAAAAAAAACCGAAAATTTGAAAAAATTTCTAAGACTAAGAAAATTTGATGCCAAATGTCTTAAAAATCCATGAAACGTTAAGATATGGTGCAATCTCAAAAACCTGTTTTAATCCACCTAGTAATGATGCCTTTCTCATGTTATTTATAGCATCATAAATATTACTGTGGAATTCGCAAAAACAACTGTTTATTGAATAGAAATAGGAAAGTTTGTTCGGACTTAATTTAATAAAATCTACAAATCCGGTTCCGAAACCGGAAGCAGTATCCACGACAAATCTAGGAATTCCATATGAAACTGTGGCCCTTATTACGGGTATCAGTAAACGTGAAGTTATTTTTACCTTTTTATCGGTATCACTTCACGGTGAAAACCAAGTAAGTGAATGTAGGTCTCTGTCACGAAAGTCGCTTCAGAGAAAAAAGTAATTACTTAGATGAGCTTGTTGTTATTACTAACATCAAATCACCAAAAATTTGTTGGAAAAAATTATTTTTTTTCACTACAGTGAAGTGATATGTAAGTGAAGTTAAAGTGGAAGTGGAATTGAGAACGGTAATAAGGGCCTGTAAGTCTTTTCCTTTTAACCAATAAATTTGTGAAAATCGTCCATCTTGAAGAAAAGTGAGTGAAATCTTTTTTGCAGTTTTTAATCGCCATTCCCAATTCTGCCAAAACCGAATTCAGATGACCGGAATAGGCGAAATTGGTTCGTTTCTCAGCAACAAATATGACCTACAAATTGGAACAGTTTTGAACCTAGATTTACTATCTCATGCTTTATTTCGGTTAAACCAATTAAACGAAATTTTATAAACGAAGCGAACCTGCGTTTCTGTTACTTTTGCATATGTAAGTCAAGCTAAAGAGCATGAATCAGCAGCATAAAACATGTAGTAGGATTATTATTATGTTTTTTTTTTTAAATCAATTCATTGACATTCTTTAATTCTTCCGGTCGCACTTATCATAACATTTTGATCAACCGCAGCACCGTCTTATACCAGTATCACACACCAGTACACGTAGAGAAATGAAGCATGTTTGAACTAACAAAACTTTTAGTAGAATTTTAAATTTGATTTATGATGGTTTCTAACTAGAATATGATTGTTTTGAACGGATTTTTCAACATCAACAATGTTTTCTGTTTGATTTAAATCAAAATTTTTAACTAATCAAATGAAAAAAAAAATTGTTTTGGCTGATTCTACTGTTGAAATAAACTAACTATTTATTACATGTCCACCAAAGTTGAGTTGATGTTATCGGCAATGTCTATATTGATTCAATCCTGTTATACCTTTATATCACGACAAATTTTTTTTTCAATTTATCTGTGATCTTTTTTGTGTTATGATACAACAAAGTTAACTATTTAAATGATGGTCCATTGAATTTATTTCTTTAGAGCATTTTTTCCGCGTGAATAAACAGCATTTTTTCTCTCGCGAATAAAATTTGTGAGTGATTTGAAAATAAATTAGATATACTTCTTTCATTCCATAGGGGGTTTTAAACAATCCATTCGTATGTATTGAGAATATACAGTATTCTTGAAAATTGCATAACATTGAATAACAAAGTTTTATTACAAAATAATTATTTGATACAGATATCTTGACCGGACTGATTAAGAACCTAATACTAATCAAAATACCCGGGCTTCAATGTGAACATTTTTTTCAAGTATTTGAATAAAAGCATAAATCGAAATAAAATAACATCAAAAATTACCTTGCAAATTAAAAGAAATCATTTCATTCTTGAAACGAAACCAAAATATGTTATTATAACAAACAAAAGGGTTAGTAGAAATAGCTATATTTAACCTCATTTATTTCAACTAAAAAGTTTGTAAATTTTAACCGCTATAAATAATTAACTTAAACTAGAGTACGTTCACTACAAAGTAATTTTTCAAATTGACTTTACTGTGAAATTGTTCGACAAGAAATTGACAGGAACGCGCAAGAAAAATATTTGTTATTTCTATCAAAATATTGATTGAAACAAACTAATCCACTGAGGAAAATAATCATCGTGTTTTGTAGTTTCAAGTAGCAATATTTTCAATATCAACCCAGATTTTCTTTTGTCACTATTTCAATAAAAAATCGTTTTATAAAACCCAAATTTAGCTATTTTTATAATATTTTTCTATGCGTGTAGCAGCCATCCGTAACTGTTTTGTTTCATGTATAACGTGTACGAAATATAACAAAACAAACATCGTTCGTGTTGTGTTTTCTTCCTCCACGTTGCTCGTACCGGTGTTGTAGATATTGTCATTCTTTTTAGCGGTTTGGAAACTTTAACAATCACTTTCCGAAGCATTTCACCTCGATGTGAATAACTGATTAACTTTCCCACCGTAGTGACAGATTGCCAAATCAAACCAAAACTTTAAATATCCGTTGTAAAACCAAATTGAGGGAAAAGAACGCTTTTAAAAATACTCCTGCTTTTAGTTTCGGAAACCAAAGTATGTGAAAAAACCTGTCTTAATCCTCCTAGTGGTGTAATGATTCCTTTCTCATATTACTTATATTTCCAAAAAAATCACAGGAAGATTCTGTCAAAAAACTTTCTTTTTCCATCTTGAATAAAATAAGAAACTTTCTTTTGGTATAAACTAACATAACCTTTTCAATTTGTAAACAGTTATGTTAAGTTAATAAGAATTTTACTTTATTTCGCATCATCGCACTAAATGATTGAACACACTTCGCCCTATAGATCAAGAACCGGAAGTCGGATCCGGATGAAATTAAACAGCAACCTATGAGACTATAGGAACTTTTATTTGAGCCTAAGTTTGTGGGAATCGATCAAATCATATCTGAGAAAATTGAGTGAATCTTGTTCTAGAGTTTTTGAGCACTATTTCAATAGTGGAACATAGTGGAATATTTGGAACCAGTATAGCCGAAGTCGGATTTGTTTAGTAAGTAACTAATATAACATACAAATAAACTTAAACTTTCTATTTGAGAAATGTAATAAGTGTACTTTTATAGAAAAGCATCGTTATAACTTGTTAGTGTTATAACGATGCTTTTCTATAAAAGTACACTTAGGTAAAAATTGAATAAATGAATTAGAAAATTTACACTTTTTTCACCTGAAAACTTTAAATTTCAATGTGGCAACCCTGCACGCTATACGAAATTGAACAAAGCACGCTGCGAACGGAGCAATGTCGCAAAGTTCCAAAGTAGTTTGATATATTCACTAACTAACAAGATCTGCCAACTAGATAAATTCAGCAGTAAGTTTAATATAAATGTGCACCTCGTTTCGCCATCACTTGTGAAAAAATACTACACAAAAAATTTTCACTAATCGCTCTGTAATACCGGATCCGGAAGCCGAATTAGGATAATTTTATCGAGGAATTTTTAAAGAATTTCATGACCTTATATTTGCTTCCTAGTTTTTAAAACTTGGTTAAGAAATTTCCCAGAAAATTGAGTGCGCATTTTTTAATAAGTCTGCACATATTTCCTTGCAATTCCGGAACTGGAAGTCGGATAGAAATGAAATTCAGGAAAATTGTATGAGACCATAAGACCTTTCATTTGAATCAAAGCTTGTGAAAATCAGTCATGCCATCTGAGAAACGTGTGTGACTATTTTTTTCCTTTTTTTGTGCGATTCCCTGTAATTCCGGAATCGGAAGTCGGATCCTAATGAAACTCAGGAACTTTTTATGGGACATTAAGGCCTTTCATTTGAATCTAAGTTTGTGAAAATCTGCTCTGACATCTCCGAAAAAATTGAGTGACATTATTTCTCTCTCTCTCTCTCTCTCTCTCTCACACACACACACACACACACACACAGGCACAGACACATAAATTACTCAGCTTAATGAACTGTGTTGAATGATATAGAACACTTAGCCCTTTGGGCCAATTTTCACTAGTCAAATTTTCAAGTGATTGCATAAACTTTCTATATGATAAAGGCAATAAGTGTACTTTTATAGAAAAGCATCATTATTATGATCTTGTAATAACACTAACAAGTAGATACATATTGAATAAAAAAAATCAGAAATTTACATTTGTTTCAGCTAAAAAATATCAATTTTAATGTGGCAACCCTGCACGCTATACGAAATTGAACAAAGCACGCTGCGAACGGAGCAAAGCCGCACTCACCGTCGCGCACTAGTTTTGTCACATACACACATACACACATACACACACATTTTGTGATCTCGACGAACTGAGTCGAATGGTATATGACACTCCGGGCCTCGGTTCTAAAGTTGGTTTTCATTTTTTATCTATAGCTGCAAATAATTAATACCAGATTACAAGTTTTTTTGTGAATTTATCTGCAAAAGAAAATTGAACTTGCTAGAGACATCATCTCGACTGTTGGCTTTATAAAATTGTGGTCCCGAAGGGGTCCATACTGCGTCTACAACTACGTTTCGTCATTCATAAGGAATGGATTGCGAAAAATCTCATTGTACAACTTCCAAACACGTGTTTTCTCGGATATGGGTAAACCAATTTTGACAAACTAGGATTCAAATGAAAGGCCTCGTGCTTCCATAAGGAATTCCTGAATATTATCTGGATCCGACATTTTGGTAGTTATGGAGTAAAGTGTGTTAAGTATTGTCACCGTAAAAATTTTCTAAATTGGACTCAAAACTACACAAATTGATAGCCACTATCAGGAAGCAGCTAAGCAAACCAATTCTGGCTATCCTGGTTCCCTGGTTTCCGGTTCCAGAAGTACCGGAAATAGTGGTCGTATATTCCAGAATGGATCTTGTTGAGAGACTCGGACAAGGCACACTGCTTTATTTACCAATTGCATTACTAATAGTGTGTTGCATTCTGATTTCAAATTCAATAGAAAGTTGTCTTCAGTTCAGTGACTTGTAGAAGGATCATGCCGTTAACAAAAGGTTGATGTTTCGAGTACACAATTGTAATGCATTCGAAAAGGACTTGACAAACAAATCTGCTCATGGAATCATTCAGTAAAAACCATTCAAGCGAAGAGGTTGTGTTTCGATTGTACTGGCTCGTGAGTTAACGGCTGATACCGAGACAATTCTAAGCTTCAGGTAGTTAAACTGCCCATAGCAAACGTAATATTCGGGGCGTTTCCCGACTGGAAAGCTAGCAACGAAGGCCATCCCGTTCATACGCACAGAGGTGTAGAAACACAGAGGTGCGAGAGCATAGAAGTGACGAGTCACAGAGGTGCCATCGCATAAAGGTGCGAAGACGAAGGGGTGCAAAGGCACAAAGGTGCTAAAGCAACCCAGTGCTGATCTACCAGGTACCAGAATTTGTACGCTGCGTAGGATCAAAAGAGACGGCATATATCGCGAGGTGCTACACTGCAAGCATCGCATTTGATCGCCACCAAGAGCAAAAGCACTGTACCTGGGGTCAGGTACAGCAAGTGCAGTGGTGTTCACAACGACGGCAGAGCAACTGAGATAGCAGTAAACGACAGAAGACTGCCAATTGGAAACAGCAGAAGACTGCCAATTGGAAATCGTTGGAAGAGCTTCACGTCGTTCTTCACGATAAAGGAACAGAGACATCAGCTACAAGGTAGATTTAATTTAATTTATTTTTTATTTCTTATATCTGAAATTTTACTAAACATAAGTTTTTATTTTGGTATTATTAATTTACAAAAAAATTTAATGTAATGGATGATCTTATGGAAGATCATCCGAATCCGATTCCGGATACTAGTAAGAGTTTAAATACTCCGAGGGCTAAACATTATCCACAGGGTACCACTGGGCCATGGATAGTCTATCTTCGAAAAAAAGAAAAGATTTTAAATTTGATGCAAATTACCAAGGATTTGACATCACATTTCTCTGAAGTTAAAGAAATATGTAAAGTTAATAGAGATAAAATTCGAGTTGTTGTCAATGACTTGAAACAGGCGAACGAAATTGTAACCTGTAAATTATTTTCTGTTGAATATCGAGTTTACATTCCATCGAAGGAGGTGGAAATTGACGGTGTCGTGACTGAAGCAAGTCTGACGGCCGATGATTTACTTAAAAATGGAGTTGGTCGTTTTAAAAACTCCATGCTTGAGGGAGTTAAGATACTCGAGTGCAAGCAATTGTACTCAGCATCTATTGTCGATGGAAAAAAGTCGTATCGTCCCTCAGATTCGTTTCGTGTAACATTTGCCGGATCTGCGTTGCCTAGCCATGTCTATATCGATAAAATTCGTCTTCCTGTTCGGCTTTTCGTACCGCATGTTATGAATTGCACGAACTGTAAAAAATTCGGGCATACAGCTACTTACTGTAGTAATAAGTCCAAATGTATCAAATGTCAAGGGCCTCATAAGGATAATCTTTGCGATAAAAATGTTGAAAAATGTGTTTATTGTGGGGAGAGACCTCATGATGATCTTTCAGTATGCGCTGCATTTAAGTTGCGTAAAGACAAAATGAAGCTTTCTTTAAAAGCACGGTCTAAGCGCACATATGCAGAAATGCTTAAAACGGTCATACATGTCTCCCCCTTGGAAACCGAAAACGGTTTTTCAAATCTTATGGAGCCAGAGGAATCTGACTCCGACGGAAATAGTGAAGATACCTCGTTTGTCACTCCTCAAGGGTCTGTTAAGAGGAGATTAACAAACCACAAAATACCTAAAAAGACACCTAAAATTACATCTTCAAAAAAAGATCCCCGTGTTAAAGCTAAAAAGCCAAATTTAAAACCAAAAACTGTGCCTCCTGGTTTGTCAAATTCACAAACCAATCCAGAAACTAGCTCAAGGAAAGACAATAATCCAGTGGGCTCCGTTTCACATTCACCAACAGGATTACTTAAGTTTTCGGAAATTGTAGAATGGATTTTCGCAGCATTCAATATTTCTGAACCTCTAAAGACTATCATAACGGCATTCCTTCCAATAGCTAGAACTTTTTTGAAACAGTTATCAGCTCAATGGCCAGTTCTTTCAGGTTTTGTATCATTTGATGGATAATTTATCATCCGCCGCAAATGATTCAATCACTGTCCTGCAGTGGAATTGTCGAAGCATCATGCCAAAACTTGATTCATTTAAAGTTTTGTTGCATAGTCAAAAATGTGATGTATTTACTTTGTGCGAAACATGGCTTACATCAAACATAGCCTTAAGTTTTAATGACTTTAACATTATACGTCTCGATAGAGACTCTCCGTATGGTGGAGTGCTTTTAGGAATTAAGAAATGTTATTCCTTTTATAGATTAAATATTCCTTCGACTTCTAGTATAGAAGTTGTTGCTTGTCAAATAAACATTAAAGGAAAGGACATTTGCATTGCTTCAGTATATATTCCTCCAAGAGCTCAAGTTGGACAACGACAGCTTAATGAAATTGTCGAAGCCCTTCCTGCTCCACGTTTGATTTTAGGAGATTTCAATTCGCACGGAATGATGTGGGGTTCCGTTTACAATGATAGCAGATCATCCTTAATATATAATATTTGCGACAATTTTAGCATGACGGTACTAAATATGGGTAGCATGACACGGATCCCAAGACCTCCTGCACGTCCAAGTGCATTAGATTTATCTCTTTGCTCGACTTCAATTCGACTAGATTGCACCTGGAAAGTATTTCCTGATTTACACGGTAGCGATCATTTACCAATCATCATCTCAATTAGCAGTAACAAAGGCATTGCTAATTCAGTTAATATTCCATATGATTTGACAAAAAATATTGACTGGATTAAATACCAAAGTAATATTTCAAGTGCCTTAACTTCAATGGAAGAGCTCCCCCCACTTGAAGAATATGACTTCCTCGTTTGTTCGATTCTGGAGGCCGCAGAACAAGCCCAAACCAAACGATTTCTTGGTCCATCGTCTAACAGAAGGCCTCCAAACCCTTGGTGGGACAAAGAGTGCTCAGATGCTAAGCACGCGAAACAAAATGCCTTCAAGATGTTTTTAAAACGAGGAGGAGGAACTCCTCAGAATTTTGAAAAATTCTTGACTTTAGAAACCAAGTACAAGAGCATACTTCGGGCCAAGAAATGTAGCTATTGGAGACATTTTGTCGAAGGTTTGTCAAGAGAAACCTCAATGAGCACTCTTTGGAATACGGCCAGACGAATGAGGAATCGTAACGTAGGAAATGAGAGTGAGGAATACTCGAACCGATGGATATTTGATTTTGCGAGGAAAGTTTGTCCAGATTCTGTTCCTACGCATAGCATTATTAGGGAATCTTTTTCAAATAATGGTTCCATTGATAGCCCCTTTTCTATGATGGAATTTTCCATAGCACTCATGTCTTGTAACAATAACGCTCCTGGGTTGGACAGAATTAAATTCAACTTGGTGAAGAATCTGCCCGACCTCGCAAAAAGACGTTTGTTGGAATTGTTCAACAAGCTTCTTGAGCAAAATATTGTTCCACCTGACTGGAGGCAAGTGAAAGTTATCGCCATTCAAAAGCCGGGGAAACCAGCTTCCAATCACAACTCATATAGACCCATCGCGATGTTGTCCTGCATCAGAAAATTGTTCGAAAAAATTATTCTACGACGTCTCGACACTTGGGTCGAGACGAACGGTTTGTTGTCAGATACTCAGTTTGGCTTCCGTAGAAATAAAGGGACGAATGATTGCCTTGCATTACTTTCGTCTGACATCCAAATTGCCTTCGCTCAAAAGCAACAAATGGCATCTGTATTTTTAGACATTAAAGGAGCATTTGATTCAGTTTCCATTGATGTTCTTTCAGACAAGCTTCACCAACATGGACTCCCAGCGGTTATAAATAATTATTTGCACAACCTTTTGTCAGAGAAACGCATGCATTTTTCACATGGCGATTTGGTAACATTCAGAATTAGCTACATGGGTCTACCGCAAGGCTCTTGCCTCAGTCCGCTCCTCTATAATTTTTACGTAAATGACATTGACAGCTGTCTAGTATCCCCATGTACACTAAGACAATTGGCAGATGATGGCGTAGTTTCAGTTACTGGACCCAAAGCTATTGATCTGCATAAACCATTGCAAGATACCTTAGATAACTTGTCCGATTGGGCTGTTCATCTTGGTATCGAATTCTCTGCGGAGAAAACAGAGTTAGTCGTCTTTTCAAGAAAGCATGATCCCGCGCAGCTTCAGCTCCATATGATGGGAAGAATGATCCAACAGGTTTTGACTTTCAAATACCTCGGGGTGTGGTTTGATTCCAAATGCACGTGGGGAGGACACATTAGGTTTCTGATAACAAAATGCCAACAAAGAGTAAATTTTCTTCGAACAATAACCGGATCTTGGTGGGGTGCTCATCCGGAAGATCTAATAAAATTGTATCAGACAACGATACTTTCAGTGATGGAATATGGATGCGTTTGCTTTCGTTCCGCTGCAAACTCTCATATTATCAAATTAGAGCGAATTCAATATCGTTGTTTGCGAATTGCTTTAGGCTGCATGCATTCGACACATACAATGAGTCTTGAAGTTCTGGCGGGAGTTCTTCCATTGAAGGATCGTTTTTGGGAGCTTTCGTCGCGACTGCTAATAAGATGCGAGGTACTGAATCCCCTAGTTATTAATAACTTCGAAAGGCTAGTTGAGCTTCAATCTCAAACAAGATTCATGACTGTATATTTTAACCATATGTCACAGGAAATCAACCCTTCAAGATATATTCCTATCCGTGTCAGCCTCCTAAATGTCCCTGACTCAACTTTATTTTTCGACACATCCATGCAGCGCGAAGTGCGTGGAATTCCGGAACACCTACGCTCGTTGGAAATCCCAAAAATATTTACAAGTAAGTTCAGGCATATCGACTCTGAGAAAATGTTTTACACGGACGGATCGCGAATTGAAGAAGCGACAGGGTTTGGTATGTTCAACAATAATGTTTCGGTCTCCTTTAGGCTTCAAGAACCTGCATCTGTTTATATAGCAGAGTTAGCAGCAGTTCATTATAGTTTGAGTATAATCGTCACATTATCTCCAAACCATTATTTTCTTTTCACAGATAGTCTGAGTGCAATTGAAGCCATTCGCTCAAAGGCTGCTGGCAAAAATGAACCTTTTTTCTTGGGCAAAATAAAACAGTGCCTGAACGTCATATTGAATAATAATTATCAAATCACAATAGTTTGGGTTCCGGCTCATTGCTCCATTCCAGGCAATGAAAGAGCCGATATTTTAGCCAAACGTGGTGCTATTGAGGGTGAAATTTATGAGAGACCAATTGCTTTCAATGAATTCTATAGCGCGTCTCGCCAAAGAACACTTGCCAGCTGGCAAGCTTCTTGGGATAAAGATGATCTGGGTCGGTGGATGCACTCAATTATTCCTAAAATATCGACAAAGGCATGGTTCAGGGGACTGGATGTGAGTAGAGATTTCATTCGTGTGATGTCCAGACTCATGTCCAATCACTACACGTTAGATGCACATCTCCTTCGAATTGGACTTTCCGAGACTAATCATTGTGCTTGTGGCGAAGGTTACCGCGATATTGACCATGTTGTTTGGACATGCGTGGAGTATCGTGATGTCAGATCTCAACTAATAAATTCCTTGCGTACCCAAGGTAGACTATCCAATGTCCCAGTTCGCGACATTCTTGCTTGTCGTGACGTTCCTTACATGAAACTTCTTTATTATTTCATTAAGTCCATTGGAGTTCCAATTTAAATTTTATTTTATGTTAGATTGTTTTCTCTTCCATGAGCTCAACCAATAGCCAGCTATCTTATATTAAATAAAAGTGATGAACTGATACAAACAAACCTGAAATAGTTATAAGATCATGTACAAAATAAATGTATTTCATTTAATGTAA